>NC_090147.1:260000-480739 GCF_017916325.1 Leishmania martiniquensis
CAGGTGCTTCTCACGCTGCAAATACTTCTGGAGGAAAGGCTGGCACAAATAAACTAGGGCATTAGACCGTGTGCCCACATACAGTTATCCAGGCGGCGAAATAGCCGATTACTGTGCAGTTGTGCCGCCTCAAAATGATGCAGCGCACAGTAGCCCGTCGGTTCTTGGGCAGCTTCACCAGTGGCTTCTCCAAGGGCTTTTTCGGGGGCGCTAGGGGTGCCCCTAGTGGGTTGAGCGGCAACGCTGGCAGCGGCAGCTCTAGCCCCTTCAGCAACAAGGGAGGAAGCTCTGGTGGGACTGGTAGCGGCATCTTTAGCGGATTTGGTGGCGGCAGCGGCGGTCTCCCACCCGGCGGGCCGCTCGGCGAGCTCTTGGACAAGGCACTCGAGTGGTGCAGCGAGTCGCACGCCCGCGACATTGCCAGCGAGATGGGTGTGGATCTACGTGATATACGCTTTGAAAAGACTCCCGAGGGTGGAATGAACGTGATGGTGGATGCCCCCATGGCAACACCACTGCAGATTGAGCAACTCGGCAAACGTGTGCAGGAGGAGTGTCCCGTGGCGCGCTTCCGAAAAACGCAGGTCAGCTCACCTAAGCAGGAGATGAAGTGGTTGCAGTTGCCACCCCGGTACGATCGATGACAGAGGGGTGGCGCTGGTCGACAAAGAAAAACGGGAGTGCGTCTCTTGCGGCCGCCCTGCGCCATCCCTCTTTCTATTCATCACATTTCACTATTCGTCATGCACAACGACAAATCAAGCACAAGAAGGAACCTGTCGTTGTGTGCAAAACTCGCGCTTCTCTGGCGCGCTCTCTTTTTTTTTTCCATTGCATTTCTTCACGAACCTCTGCACACCCGTGCACCAAAGTTGGGCCTATCTGCTCCAGAAGGGCATGCCGACGCCTGGCTCTTGCTATCGGTCCTCGCAGGTGTCTTGGGCTCTGCGACACAAGTGCAGCGCCTACGTCTCTGTCACAGTGGCCGAGGGAGACGCCGCAATGTACCGGTGTAGCCAACACGGCACACGTGTATGCGTGCCGCAACAAGTGAGCAGGGGCTTTTAAAGGATGATCATTTCGTCCATCCCTCCTTTCTCATGCCTTCTCTTCGTTGGCAATCCTTTCTCTGCCGTGGACAGCGCCAAGCCCTAGTCGGACAACCTGTGCTGCTACAGCATTCCCACCCAGACACCTTCGGCTATTGCCCTCCGTCCTCACTTTCGCACACATGCTTGTCCCCACACAAATTCGTTTCGCTTCCTTTTTTCTTGAAAGTCATCTTTTGCCTCGCTCTCTCTATCGCACCGCCTACGGTGACGGACACTCCCCCTCCCCTACAGCGTTTCCACCGGCGCAACGCCTCCACAGAAGGCACCTTACGGGGTCCAGCAAGAGGCTAGAAATGGTTAAAAGCAAGGTACCTGCGCGCGTGGTAAGAATCTGCCCTCTTGTGACCGCTCTCACTGTGCGTACCACACGGAGCACGGCGCTATAGCTAGATCGCCAAGAACTCGCCGCTGTGCGACGTATCCTGTCGGTCTGCTTGAGCAAGGGAGGCTGCTAGAAGATGAGGATCAAGGGACCTACAGAGCTGGAGAGTCGACGCCGCTGCAGCGAGGGAGACGAATGACGCGTATGGCCTGCTGGCGGGTGCCCTGAGTCACGCCGCATGGCCATGATGGGTAAAGGGTCTCGCAGTGTGGACTGCATCCCCTTCCCTCTCTTATCTCCCCTTCTTTAATCCAGGCCGGCGGACGTGACTGCCACCTCCTCAAGGCCTTCTCCGACTTCTCCGAGAGCCTCCTTCCGCATAACTCCTCTCGTTCCTTCCTCTTGTAGCCACCATTTTCCACCCCCTCCCCTCCTCTCTCTCCCCCCTCTTCCTCAGACTCCTTACACGTTTCGCTTCTTTCTTTTCTCCAGCGAATGCGCCCTTTTGGCTATTCGTGTCCTTTCGTTGGTGCGTCCTCTGTTTCTCTTTGTCTCGCTCTTCTCCTTTTCCATCTCTTCCTGTCGCCAGTGCTGCTCCTGCTCTTCCCCCTCTTCTCTTTTTCGTTTTGTTCCCCTCTTCCATTAACGGCTTCTGTGGCTTTCTCCGTGCCTGTGCTGATCTCCGAGTCTCGCGTTGGTTCCTTTCTTTTTTGTGTGTGTGTTCGGCCTTTTCTCCTTTCTTGTCTCTTTATCAAAGGACGGAGACAGGCGCTTCCTCGCCAACGATCGCCTGGGCAGTGGAAGCAAAAAAAAAGGAGGGAAACAGCACGTTGCCATGAAGACACACACACACACACACACAGGCACACACAAAAAGAAAGAAAAAAAAAACGCAGCCACTTAGTGCTTTAGGCGCCTTTTTGAGCTTCTCCCCGCTCACTCGGATTCATCTCTTCCCTTCCCCCCTCCCTCTCTTTCTCTCTGTGTGTGTATGTGCGTGCGTGCGCATGGGTGCACAAATGTGTACGAGAAAACGTATCGATACAAAGTGCACCTTTGCCGCTTGTGTTCCCAAGGTCATATACCATTTCGCTCACCTGTGCCATACGAGGCTGTGCTGCGCACAGGCTTCTGTGTCTGTGAGTCCATGTGTCTATTCGTATGCGTGTGTGGAGTAGCGATGGGGGCTATGCACGTCGACGAAGAACCCTATCTGCGCTGAAATGCCAGGGAGTGCACACATGGGCTCCGTTCTCTAAGGACCTACGATGCATGAAGGTAAGGGGAGGGGCGGCGGACTGGAGGGAGAGCAGACACCTGCAGTGATGTTTTCTCAGACAGAAAAAAGCCAAGCCACTTATTCGGCAAAGACCGAACGGCTTGTTTCCCACCCCTCACTGCATCATGAAAGCTCGGCTCGCTTTTCATGTTCTTTTTTTCTTACCTTTCCTTTCTGCGCGACCTTTTGGACCGCCTTTTGTCTTTTTTTCTTCGCCGCTCCCTCTTCCCTCTCTCTCTCCATCGCACTGATTGGCCTTGAGAGCGCTTTTTTTTTCGAATTGCGTTCAGTGTTTCTTCGCCCCCCCTCCTCCTTTTTTTCGTTTTAGCCCTTTGGGCTTGTCGCTCAGACGGGATCTCGGCAAGGTTAGCTGAATTCCACCCCACCCCCACCACAGCGCCTCGAATGGGGCCCCCTTCAACTTTAGGGTAGCAAAACGACCTCCGGCGAGTGCCATAAGGTGGTGCGTGGGTGGTTCAGCGCGGTGCGGGAGGCAAATCTTGGTGACCTCAAAAGAACATCTACGGGATACCTGATACCGCGGTGATGGAGGGCTCTTTCTCTCTTTCTCGGCTGCATTCGCGACAACCTTTCATGGGATGTGATGAAACTGAAGGCGTTCCATGCTGCTCGTCATCACCTTACTGCACGCACACCTTCTCATCTTTCTCCCTCACCCGACTGCTTTTTTCTCTTTACTGCCCTCTCATGGAAGCGGTTTTTCTTCTCGTTACTGCACCTGGAGCTGGTACAGCGCATCTGCCAGCGTACAACACCAGTGCGACGCCCTCCTTGTTCCAGGTGTTGCTTCACCTTTGATAAACCTTTTCTGCTCCCTCTCACCTGCGTAGCGCGACGGGCCGCTGTCGGTGCCCTTGTGCCTTTGTGTAGATCCCCGCCAATACACTGCTCATTTCCTGTTCAAGGCAGACGAGGTGATCACATGCATCTTCTTGCCGTCGCTCTGTGAGCACCCTCACCTGCACGAATGCCCGCCACGCTCTCTGCCGACGCAGCCTTTCCGTCAAGCAGAGCTCTCTCCTCACATGCCGGAGCGCAAGGGTATCACTCCCTGCACGGCGACTTTAGCTTTTACCCCACAAGTGCGCACAAGCGCCGAGCACCGCGTGAGCCAAGCGGCGGGGCAGTTGTAGTGAACGACAAGCACGTGGCTGAAGTGCCTCAGTCCCCTTCCACTGATCTGGATGGCGGCGTAGGCACCTTTCCAAGCTTTTCCGGACTGAGCTGTAGTCCGTCGAAAGGAACACCAGACGCCGACTCGCTTGCGCGGCGCTCTTCGTCACAGCCCCTGGCATCCACTCCACATGGGGGCCATGTAGCTCTCAAGCCCGCATCTGCATCGCTGAGCTTCGCAAAGGGCGGGGCGCCGCTGCTTCATCGATACCGCACCTCACGCGCGGACGTCTTACCACGGGTACTGCATCGGAGCATATCGTTGCCGTCGCAGGTCTCTATGTCTACCCCTGCTGCGGCTGGCATGACTACAAGGCGGCCAAAGAATATACGGCGCAGCCTATTGCACACCCGCACCACAGCACCGTCAGAGCCCTCCGCCGCGCTGGCGCCACCCCAGGGGAATGCAGTTGCACAGGGAGAGGTGCCGCGGGAGCCGCACCCGACCCCGCTTCGGATCCACTCGCACCCTTCACATACCAACTCTTCTTCTCGCAAGAGAGTCGACAACCCCGATGTGGAGGTGCCAGTGACGCGTATTCGTCTCGTCGGGGCCGTGCCAGGGCCATTATCGAGTTCGAAGGGGAACGCCGCAGCTCCAGCAGCGCCTGCCACAGCATCAAGGCAGACGACATTGCCGCCCGATGCGGACGACGTGCATGTGAAGGGTGAAGCCCATGGAAGAGAAGAAAAGCAAGATGTGGGCACTGCACAGCTCCCTGCGCAAACGCATCCCTCCTCATCGCTGTCGAGGAATGCAACTACTGTCCTGCACTGCCACAAGCAGGATTGCATGCACAGCGAAGAGTCCATCTGCGAGTTTATACGCATGCAGAGAGAGCTGCGCCGCTGTTACGCCACAATAGATACCTACGAGGCCCTCATCACACAACTCCGTGATGACTGTACGTTAGCCAGAGCACAGCTTTGCCAATGTCGGCAGGAATACGCGCAGCACAAGAAGGGGATAGAGGCCCAAGTGCAAGCGGAGCTCACCGAGAGGACAAATGCGTTACTCTCGGCACCACGACGCTCAGAGGCGGATGATGCGCCGCATCTGACGCCTTCGGCGGGGCCAGATGGCAACGTAAAGAGCGCTGCAGAAGAATGCTGCGTGGACACGTTGCAGGCCACTGTGGATGAGCTGCGCCGCGCGTTGAAGGAGGAGCAGTCGGCTCACGCTGAGAGTCTCGCACGGCTCACAGAGGCGCTGGCGGCGAAAACCAAGTGGAAGTCGCGCGCCGTCGAATTGCTCCAGTGGAGAGAGCAAGTGTGTCAGCACATGCACATGTCCTCGGCACACTCCTCTTACCCCTTGGGCGCAGCACGCACAAGTCTCATGGACACATCTGAGACTCCCCCAGGCATCTCCACGACTGGAAACTCCGCCACCGGCTTACGAGCCGAGGTTGATGCAGGGGGCTCGGCCTCGAATGTCTCGTCGCCGTCCCGACGCGATGATCTCCCGCCGTCGCGCCCAAAGTCGCTTTCGTGTGTCCCGTCGCCGCCTGAGATCAGAGAGCTGGAGAGTTCTGTGATATCAGAGGTCAGGGCTGCTCCATCCGCTCTGCCTCACGAGGTAGGCACCGGCGGTGGGCTGGAGCACAAGGAGAACGAGAAGGACAACAACAGTATGCGCGGTGTTGATGGGAGCTGCCAGAGTGACTTGACAGCGGAGAGCTTCTTGTCCGCAAGCACCGCCCCAGAGGGGCGTGCTGTGAAGGCGGTGGGAAGCGGTGTTGTTGTGGTGTGGCCTCCTCTCGAAGAGGAAGAGAGGTCACCTATGCAGTCCGCTGAGTCGTCTGCAGCTCAGTCGTCGACAACAGCCGCCGCTCTGGGAGCTGGTGCCTCAGCACTCTCTGCAGATAACGGAAAACGCGAACCTCAGCCTTCGCTTCCAATCAGCCCAATCCCTTCTAGTGCGCTACCAAGCAATTTAGGCTGCTGCACCTTGAGCGGTGCTGAAAGTTGCGTGGTACAAGGTTGTCGGCCATTATCGGCAGGCTGTGAAAGGGCCTTGGTGGCAGCTGTACCACTGCTAGTCGTGCCAGATCCATTTGCCTTTCCAAAGCCACCGTCGTCTGGTGGCGTTAAGTGTACTATTCATAGCGGCTTGTCATCAGCAGATCCGCCGCCCACTTGGTGGGGCGTTTCCTCCGCAATGGCTCCGGACTCAGCGGAGAGGAGATGCAGAGAGCTTCTTCGCGCTTTGCTGGACAAAGAGCATCAACTGGCGTTGATAGCCGAAGAGCGAACCAAATACAAACGACTCTACGAAGCAGCACCAAGCTGAGACCCCGAACAGGCCCGCCACTCTGTGCCTGTCGTCGCCGGATGGGCCCGTTTACATTTCTTGTTTTATGGGAGAGAGATGACGACCCGGATGACGAGGGGTGTGGGCGGCGCCTCAGCGAGCGAGGTATTTCAGGGACACCGTGGCCTCTCTCTCTCTGTGTGCGGGAAGCCTGGCAACCCGTATCCCTGCCAATGCCCAGCCGCTTCTCATGGTGACAGGGCCAACCGCCTACGACGAGGAGAGAGCCGGAGAGATTCATCGCCGTGGCTGTAGGCGGCTAAGTCCTGTGTGGCGTTGCGCTGGAACTACTTGGAGCAGCGAACAAGCCTGTGCCATCCATTTAGTCGGGGAGGCGTCAGTGTGACTCCGCCGCATCTCACCCGGCCCTCAGAATGGATAGGCCAAAGAAGAGAAAGAGAGCGCATAGATGAGAGGGGGAGGGGGCGGGACAGGGGTCGGGCGCCGCTGAGCTCCGTCTTACTGACGAGCCCCTTTTCTCATTAAATTTATTTTCTGTTTCACGTCGAGCTCCGAGAGGAGCTCCCATCTGCTGACATTGCCAAGGCTGCGCACTCATAGAAGGAAAAAGGTATGCGCCACGAGGGTGAACGTGAGGAATACAACGACGTACGCACACGCTGATGGGGACTGCATTCGCTGATCGAAAGAGAAGAAAAAGAGAACATCAAACATCGCATACGCAACACCTAACAGTGGCGCCATGCGTTCTCAAAGGAAGCTCATTACCCTTTCTTTTTTCTCCAGCTGCTAAGCTTTCCTCCCCTGGGCCTCCGCCTGCTCGGGGTGTGCCTGCGCGCGCTTGCTTGACAGATGAGCCAGAGACCATGACAGGAGGGGAGGCCGGAATCCTTTTTCATTGTCGATTTTGAGGGGTGGGTGGGAAAGTAAACCCAACTCGCTGTACACCTACCGACGCACGGTCTATCTCCATCCAGGAAGCGGGGGCAGCCGCCCGCTCACAGTCTACGCGTCACTTCAGTGACCGCTTCACTGCCGTCTCTTCACGGACATGGACTGCTCCGCTTCTGTTGTGTACCTTGCTGTGCACTCGCGTCGGCTGTACACCGACGTACCCACATGTATGCAACTTGTGTCGTACCGCTTGACGACAGTGTAGTGCTCTCTCCACTCTGTGCAATCACACGAACTCCCCAACGCCCACATCGCATCTTCACGCGCTTCGCTATAGCAGCACGCGCCTTTCTCGGCTCCCTTTTTTTTCAGAACTTTCGCATCACCTTTCGTAGTCACCATGCGCGCCACTCAACGTCGTGTTGCCCACGTCAACCCCCATCAGCCGATGAGCGACCTAGAACCTACGGGCTTCACCATCCAGCCGATGCAGCTCCTCATCGGGTGCGCCGCCTTCATCGTGACCATCATTCTCCTGCATTTCTTTGTCAAGCTCACAGGCAAGATGTAAAAGGGCGCCTACTATCTTGGTACGACATGGGCTGCCAAACATGCTCTTCTCCTTCTTACCCATCGTGCGCATGCGCGTGTGCATATGCTGGGGATGTGGACGGATCCCGCTTTGGTGGGATGCCGGCTGGGCATACGGACGCGTTTCGGTCTGAGCATTAATGTCTCTGCGCCAGAAATAAAAGGAGGAGGGACAAGTGATAGCAGGGACTGCAGATCTGCAAGCCCTGGAAGTGCGTCACCCCACTTCTGGAGCGTGGAAGCACGGCATGCTGAAGAGTTGCGGACATTTTCAACACCGACAAGCGCGGTCCGCTCACTTTTTAGCAGCGCGCATCCGTATCTCAACCCTCTGAAAGAAAAAGAGTGAGCTGCCCAGCTCAGTCGCTTTCTTTCTTGGGGTAAAGTGAGGGCGATGATCGTGCATCGTTGGGTGTTGGCGTGCGTGCGTGCGTGTCCCTGTAAGGGGTGAAGCGTGCGACGTGCACCATGTCCTGGCGGCTGGCTGGCGAAAGGGGGAAACGAAGGAAAAAATCGCGTTGCGTCTCTGACTGGGCTCTTTTTTTTTTCATGAGACGCGAGGCGACCGCCAAACGTTGCTAACGGCGTGCGTTTCGTGTGGCTCGGCATCACGTGAATGAGGAGAGGAAGCTCTCGTTATCATCGGTAATATCGATAGCTGCAGCACAGGAATCGCGCGGGCTGACAAGCGGGTGGGTGGGGGAGCTGGAGAGGAGTGTCCCAGCGGTGCCGCGCTGAGGTGGGAGGTGAACCTTGGAGTGGACCTTTCTCCGTGCTCTTCTTCACACATGCAGTGTGGCCCGTGCATCGCGGCTCACCTGACAGATGCACCCCACAGCTTCGAATCTCTCTGTGGCTGAGCGCTCAGCAAACTGTCTGTGTGCGTTTGTGGCGAACGTCTTTTTTATTCTCGCGTGTGTGTGTGTTCGTTAGAAGAAAAGGGGAAAAGGACTCTCTCTCCCCATGTGTCTTTAAGGGCCAACGGCAAAAAAGCGGAACAATCACCAAAGGCAAGAAGGTGGTGCACATCTGCTCTTCTCTTCGTCAGAAATGAAATAGAGGAGCCGTCCTCCCCCAGCCCCACGAGCGCCTCGTGCTACTGCCTGGACATGGCGCACAGAGCAGGAAGCAGGTAATGGGGCCGAGTGCAGGGGGCTATTTTTTTGGGGGAGGGGGAGGGGTATTGGCGTATGGGTGCGACATCTCGCCACGCGTGCTGCTAGCCGCATGAGGGTTACCTGCGTGTATCGCTATTCTGCTTCCTGTACCCGGTGGCGGCCTCGCAAAACGAGGTTTTGGCCTGCGCCAAGCCGAAAGGTCCATAATGCTGCTGCCGCGGCCGCACACTGACGCATGCGCCAGTCTCACCAGTGAGGTGCTTGTATGCCCGCTCACTCGCTCCTACTGCGCATACACACCCTTCTCCGTCGTCGTGACATTTCATGCTCCAGCAGAACAAGTACACCTTCTGCAAAGCTGGCGCGCAGGCTTGGCGCCACTGCGTATCCACGCAGATACCCTTACATATACAAGCGCATGCGCGCGAGCACCAAGGGCAAAGGGGCACACCCTTTTTTCCGTTCGTAGAGGACGCACATTTTTTTTTTGCACTCCCTCATCCCCCCCCCTACACACACCCCACCCACACACCGACAGCGGACTCTACAACGGTTAGGTTCTGAGAGGCGTGGTCTGCACCTCTGTCCATCTCCCCCTCCCCCTCTTCCCTGACTTACAGGTCTCTTCGTGCCTTCGGTGTGTCGACACCCTTGCCAATCTTTGGGGATCTCTCTCCTCCCCTCTACACCATCCTGCCTGCTATTCACCCCTTCCCCCCTTTTTCTGCGCAGGAGAGCGAAGGGGATACGAATCGATGCCGCCGAAGCGAAAGGAAAGTTCGACGGCCGCCGAGACCGGGCGGAGCGCCGCGACTGCTAAGCGGCGACGTGAGGGGCAGCGCCGCGACTTTGCCTCGAGCGCCCTGCATTTGGCCTTTGAGGCACACGTCACAGGCGCACAGGACGCGTTCCTGCGAGGCGACTCGCAAACAGCAGAGCGTGAGGCAGTGCAAGCGCTCCGCATCCGGCCCACCACGCATCTCTTTGCCCTGCTGGCGGTGATTGCGGAGTCGAAGGGCAAGTTCGACAAAGCCAGCGACTTGCGTCTTCTTCAGGCTTTCTTGGCGCGCGACATCGTCCTGTGGGAGGAGTTGCTGCACGACTTCATGACACAGCAGCTGTACTACAAATCTGTGGTTTGTCTGCAGCGTATGTCGGCCCTTGAAAAGAACCCACAGCGTTACCGCGCTCTGCAGCTGCAGCTGGCAGACCTGCTCATTGGTCTGGGCGAGATTCGAAGGGCGTCGAACGTGCTGGTGCCCTTGTGGAACAGCAGCCGGTGCCGTGACTTTGAGGTGTTCGCCCTCCTTTCGTCTTTGTACTTCCAGCTCGGCAAGTGGGCGTCACTACAGCGGCTGATCGAGAGCAGCATCAAGCATGCCTTTCAACTACCCCCAGCAGCCGGTGTGGCTGGCGCGACCAAGACGCTGGGTGAGGCCTTAGGGCACGGAGCGGAGGCGACTGCGCAAGTGCCGCCGTCCGCCTCAACAGCGCAGGAGGAGCGGCCCACACTCCCTCCAGTCCCTTCAACGGCAGGATCACGCATCGCAAAACGCGTACGCTTCGTTGGCATGGGTATCGGTGAATCCGGCGCCGCAGCATCCGTCACAGCGGACCTCGCAGGCCACACGGCACCGACTTTGGTGTCTCCTACCGAGGCCTCGTTGGACGAATTCAGTTTTGACGACGTCGCCTCCCCTGCTTCGCAGCTCGCACATCCGCCGTCATCCTGCCGCGATGAGGTTGTTGCTTCCAGCACATATGCGCACCAAGGTGGCGTGGTCCATCAACTATATGGGGAGCGAATAGAACTGCACACTCCGCAGGATCAGAAGAACTTTCTCACGCTTCTCAATGTCCACGCCGAGCTGCTGAACGAGCAGGGCAGCTTCTCCGACACCGTGCAGCTGCTTCACATGGCGGCTGGTTGCCTCGATGTCGACCTGATGGAGCTCCCACCGGACCTCCTCGTGCGACTTGGCGTGGCCTATGCGTTTCTCGGCGGCGTCTACGAGCAGCCATGCCGCGACGTTTTTCAGCACTTGATGGAGTACTGCTCCATGGAGGACTTTGGCGATGTCCTGCTGGACGCGGCCATGTCGCTGCAGAAGGTGAGTATGCATGAGGAGGCGGCACAGTTGTATGTGACGCTGACCCGCTACCATCAGTTCGCGTACGACCGCGCTCGCAGGCAGGTGAGTGTGGCGGAGGCGGAGCTGGCGCTGATGCAGGACACAGCTCCACTGAATCAAGTGCAGGCGGCCACGGACGCGCTCAAGGCGCTCAAGGCGGAGGAGGCAGACCTCAAAACAGTGTTAGCCGCGGCCCTTCAGGGGCAGGCTCAAAGCGCATACGCGAGGGAGCTGTACGAGGAGGCAAAGGGCCACGCCGAGCGCGTGCGAGAGCTGGAGCCGCTGCATCTGCACGCGCGACTCCTGCTGGGTCGATACTACTTTTATCAGCGCAAAGACACAGCCACCGCTGTAGAGGTCTTGACTCCGTCGAAGCACGAGCCAGCGCTCCAGCGCATACAGCTCGGCGTGTTTCTCGTTCACGTATTTCAGCGTGCAAAGCGCTACGTCGAGGCGATCGCCCTCGGCGTTTCTATTTTTGAGATGCTGCTGTCCAGTGAAGAGGACGGCGACACCCTATCTGTCGCTCCCGGAGCATCGTCGCGTCGAAGCGGTGCCTCTCTTTACCTTCCGACAATGACGCGCGCGAGCTCAGCCATAATACCAGCATCGAGCCTGGCTGGAATGGTAAGCGGCAGCGCCTCAGTCGGCAGCAGCAACGTCGTCGCACGCACGTCCTTCTCGCTGGCTGTGTCCATTAAAGCCTCCACCTCTGTCGCACGGCAGCAGCTGGCTCGCCGCGGTCTCGAGTCTCTAACGACAACCGTCTACGGTGCCTCCGCGGCGGCGTCGCTCGCCGCCGGCTGGGATCGACGGGAGGAGGAACAGCAGCAGCTGAAGGACACCTCGACCATTTTCCGTTTCAACCGCCGGCGCCGCCGCCCCGCAGTGGGGACGAACGTGGTGGACGGTGACTCGCTGACGGATAAAGCGTCTCAAGGACTTGTCGGAGAGGGTGGTGAGCAGGGCGGCGATGCGACTGTGCATAGTGGGCCAGGCGCAGCTCGTCTCAAGACGGCCGAGGAGCGGCGCGAGGCTGTCATCCGCATGGAGCCAGCCGCCTTCTGGCCCATGGAGGAGGAGGAGGGCGAGAGTGGTGGGGCGGAGGATAACCAACCGGCGTCCAGCAGGGCCAAGACGGAGGCAGGCAAGAGCAGTTCAGCGCAGCCTATGAAGGAGGCGGCTGGCGACGACGAAGGGTACCAAAGTGGTACGGACTCTCCGTGCCCCTCAGCAAGGCACGACCGGGGCGGCACGCGAGTCAGTGACACGACCACCGGCGAAACGGGAGTGGTAGCGGCATCGGCCCGCGTCGTGGGCAAAGGCACGGGGAAGAGGATGCCAAAGAAGAGCGGAGGCGGCGGCGCCGTCGGCCACTCCAGCAGCACAACAGTGGGGGAGCGGGACAGGGACTTGGCAGAGTTGGAGGGATTCCTGACCTCCTCAGGGACAAATGCGAACGCGGCGGCGGCGATGGTCGAGCCCTCCAGAAACTCAGGAGAGGCGGGGATGGACCCGGTGCGGGATGAGCATCAGGACGACGACGCGGTGGGCGCATCACCGGAATCGTATGAGCTCCCCTCACTGGAGGAGGTCAGCAAGCAGTTCCAAGACCCCCTCATGGCGCAACTTTTTCTGGAGGCCTCCAGCTTCACGCCGGGAGGCGGCGTGCGAGGCGGGGAGGGACAGGATAGTTCCCCGGACCCATGGGCTAGCTTGGCCGAGGCCAGCCACAACGCTTGTGCGGCTGTCGGGCTTCCAGACGGTACCGGGCCTGCAGACAAGGTGACACTTCGCGAGGCGATAGCGGTGCTGGGAAAGGCAGGGTTCATCTCGCTCGCCGTCGCCATTGTTGAGTGCTACAGTGCGGTGGGCCAGTTCACGGAGGCGCGGGAGTTCGCGTTTGTCTCACTCACTCACTTTGCGCAGAAGCGCCGGTTGCGGCAGATGGGAAATGGACTCGAGCGGCCGCTGCGACTAGCGCTACTGCGAGCCGCTCTCGCTGCGGGCGAGAGCGAAGATGCTTACCGGGTAGGACTCCGGCTTCTGCAGCAGGACACATCGGAGGACAAGCGCCATGAAGTGGTTGAGCTGATGCACAGCGTGCTGAACCGCTGCTATGATCGCAGCTCTATCCTGTACCGTGCGGTCGCCGACGGCTACAATGACCCTGCGCTGCTTGTGCTGCTGGCCAATCGATACCACCAAACGCGCAGCTACACACGTGTACTGAATCTGTACCTGATGGCGCTACGTGAGAGACCGGCAGACATTCTGCTGAACTTCATGGTGGGTCTCTCCTATCTCTTCTGCAGCCACCGCAAGCGAACTCGGTCTCGCGAGGCGTGCGTGTCGGCAGCCATCTACTACCTGACCCAATACCAGCGGCTCCGCCTGGCGCTGGAGCCGGCGGTTGGGATCGGGGAGGTGCTCTACAACATCGCTCGCGCCCTGCAGTTTCTGAAGCTGTATTACTTGAGCATTCCCTTGTATGAGCGAGTCGCATACGACTTGTGTGCGCCGGAGGAGTGCACCATCGCCCTCCAGCGCGCCGCGCGTGTGAACCTCTACTTTGTGTACCGCTGGGCCGCGGGGAATCGAACCCTGGCGCTGACGGCCCTGCAGCCGCGCCGTTGGCTCGGTGGCACGGCGTTAGCGTCACAGCGACGGCCTAGCCCTTTCCGTCTCAAGACGGACGGCGAAGCTCTCGACGCAGAGGGCAGGCTTTCACCTTTAGGCCGGGAAGAACCGCTCGCATGACTGGCGAGCACGCCGCGGCTGGTAGCGAACATTGCGGAGGTGAGAGGATCATGCCGGGTGTCGCTGCCCCTCTGCGGCGGCGAGCACACGGACACGAGAGGAGGACATAAAAAGATGAACGCTGCACCCACCCACCCACCCACGCAAAGCCGCTGAAGATGGAAGCCCCCCCCTGTAATACGCACACATCCGTGAGTAACATATATGGCCTGTGCCCATGTACCCTTTGAGGGCGGCTCAGATGAAGCCACAGCGACTCGACACAGCAAGCGGAATGTTGCCGGTCGAGGAGGCGTATGACAGCCACTTTTTCAGTCGTCTCTAATGCGTGACACGCTGTTGACATCACCAAGAGAGTGACACCCACACGCACAAGCACGTGCTCCGCACCTGCCCTACTTCCCCGAGCACGTTTGCCCCCGCCTGTGCCTCAGCTTCTTTGTCCTCTCGGTTCTCAGTCTCGCATGGCTTCCGGGTGACGGGCACCAGCGTTGCGCGGCACCATTTCGAGGGGCTGAAGGCGCTTCCCTATGTGTGTCTGTGAGAGGGAGAAGGAGCCCACTCGCAGCTATACAGGCAGCCAGATCGTGATGCGGCTCACGCACGCTTCAGCGCTGGCGAAGAGGGATGGACTTCCGTTTTGCCGCAAAGATCTGCCGTAACGACGATGCTCACACCTACTCACGACGAATCGTGTCAAATAATCGACGAATGCCATGCCCCTTCTTCTTCTATTTGCTGCCGCGGCGCCCGGCCGCGGCCTGTGCCCGGTGCGTTGCGCGCGGCTGGTGGACTTCTCGGGGCTCGAGGCGCACCTCGTTTCGCACGGTGAGGTGCTTGCGCGCGTCTTGGTCGTGGTACGCGGGGTCCCCCCCTGCGCGTGCCTGCCGCCATCGCCCTTTGCGGCTTCAGGGTGGCCGGCTGTGGGTGCGCGGTCCCATTTGCGTGCCGGGGACCCCCGCCGTCATGGGCGCCCCGCCGCGTCCCGCTTTTCGCGGCATGCGCGGGCAAGCCATGCGGGCGCGCCCCCCTCCCCCCGCGGCGGCGACGGAGGTGGAAGATGAAGATGGCGCGCCGCCCACGCAAGAAGGCCGTGGCGCCGCCGATCGCGTGGTGCGGGCGTGCGGGCGCTGGGCGCCTGGGCTGCGAGGCGCGGCTGGCGTGGCGTATGGCGTGCGGGCGGAGGATGCGGGTGCCGGTGGGGGCGCGCGGACGCCCGCGGGCGTGGCCCTGGTGGCGGCCCGGCCGGGTGAAAGCATACCGCCCACCCAGGCCCGCCGGGCGCCGGTGGCGCAGCGAGTGCCCGACGACGGGGTGCGGTGGGACAGGAAGGGCCTGCTGACGATGTTAGGGGCGATCCGGTGGGGGGGTGCTCCCTGGCCGGCTTGGACTGAGAGGCAGCCCAGGGCAAGAGAGGCGGAGGGTTGTACGTGTGCGCAAGCTTTATCGACCTGCATGAGGCGGGTTAGTACATTGTCAAGAAAGAAACGATCTAAAGCGACTGAGGGAGGTATGTGGCAAGGCTTCCGGGTCGGGGGACCCAGAAGGCGCTGACCTGAAGCTGGCAGACTTCCCCCTCGAGCTCATGCGGCATGTGCCCGCACTTTCCCCTGTCGTCCTCAACACTGGCCCCGACGCTTCTGCCCGCGGGCGTGGCCCTGGTGGCGGCCCGGCCGGGTGAAAGCATACCGCCCACCCAGGCCCGCCGGGCGCCGGTGGCGCAGCGAGTGCCCGACGACGGGGTGCGGTGGGACAGGAAGGGCCTGCTGACGATGTTAGGGGCGATCCGGTGGGGGGGTGCTCCCTGGCCGGCTTGGACTGAGAGGCAGCCCAGGGCAAGAGAGGCGGAGGGTTGTACGTGTGCGCAAGCTTTATCGACCTGCACGAGGCGGAGTGGTGCACGCGGTGACAATGGAAATCGCATGGCGACTGAATCTACGCTCTTCTCCCTCTGCTTTTTCTGATATGTTGTTGCCATTGGTTGTGTGTTGCCGGCGCGCTGCGGCGCGGCACATTTGTCAGAGTGTCGTGGAGCGGTGCGCTGCAGTCTTTCCTTTTCTCTGCGCGGCGTTTTTTTTTGTTTCGTTAGTGCCTTCCCTTCCCTCTCCTCTGACCGCGGACCGATGGCTTCTCGTGATCAAAGTCCCGTGGGGATCTCGGCGTCGAGCAGCCCTGCCGTTGCCAGGGACCAGGGAGCGCTGCCCGTGGCACGCGAACGAGAGAACACCGGCGAGCTTAGCGACGGCCCGAATCACGGCACGCACCCTGACAGCGACCAACGTCGTGCGCCGCCCACTGGGGCTTTGCAGACGAGCGTGACGAATGACTCCTTTGGGCATCCACTGGGCCACAGCCCCGTGTTCTGCATCACCAGACCCTTCGACAGCAAAGAGGGATCCGAGGCCGTGGAGCAGTTTCTCTCTGCGGTGCCCGCCGCCAACCACACGTCCACCCCCAGCACCGCGAACCGAGGCAGGGGCGCCGTAGCAGAAGCAAAGCACACTGGTAAAGGCACCAACTTTGTAGCCATTCCCCAGAGAGCCGCATTCTCTTCAGACCCACCGCTGAGTACGGTGCCGCTGCCGCCCAGCATCGTCCCGCCACTTGTAGTGCCGCCACCGCGCCCGGATGCCTCCCCTGCTACAAGCACCTTATCACGGAAGACACCGGTGCCGTCGCTGGCGATGTCAACAGCTCGGAACGAATCGAAGCCGACGTTGATAGCAACCGCCTCCTCGTCGACGGCCTCGGTGCCCATGGTTGCTTCCGTCACGTCGACTACAGCGCAGTCGCGGCCGCCGCTGCCACGGTCGCCATCGCGCCGCACCCCGATCGCAGCGTTTCCTTCGGCGACCTCGATCGCAGGGCCCGCCGCGAACTCATCGGCACTGCTGGCGAGCACCTCCCGTCCCGCCTCGCCGTTCCTTAGGGGTGTGAGTAACCAAGGCTCTAACCCTTCCGGCCAGTCGCCCGCGAGCGAGGTGGCGCTCAGAGGTGGTGGCTCAGACTCAGGTACCCCTTACCAGTACTCCCCGGTGCAACGCAGCCCCATGGGCCCCTGGTGTTCCCCTGTATTGCGCCGCGCACCCAATAGTAGTGGGGGACAGTTTCCCTCGGGCCTGATACCCGCTTCCGGAGGCGGTGGCGGCAGTCTCCATAGTTGGTCTGACGCTGAGCTCCGTCGCACCTTCGGCGAGCGTGAGGGCGCGCGCCTCAGCCCCACTGGTGCGACCATTGCGGGTCAGGCGCTCAGAGGAGGATCGCCAGGTAACGGCAATCGCCACGTGCCGCACAGTGCCGCGCCGGCGCTTGGCATTGGTTCGCGCCAGCGCGGTGTGATCCGGGCCTCGGAGTCATCCATCTCGGGCGGACTGCACAGCTCCGTCCGCTCCGCACAATCCGCTGGCAGCGGTGGGGCTAGCTCCAGCGGGGCCGTTCCCGCGCCGCCACGGTGGATGAACGCGGCAGAGCGAATAAAGGAGCTGGGTGCTGGCGAGGATCCGTGGATGTACGACCCAGTGCTCCCATATGACCAGAGCAAGCTTGGGCTACAGACTCGCCGCCTCGGTGCGCAGGGCGTGCTGACGGCCGGCAAGCTACGCGCTCTGGAGGCGCAACAGGCAGGGGGCAGCTTTGGCAGTATGGAGCGCGGATCTCCTCTGCAGCTGGCAGCGCACAGTTTCACCGGTGGAGGTGTGCGTACTGGAGCTCACCTGTCGCGGTACCCAGCCTCTTCAGGCGGCATGCCGTTGCTCATGGCCCAGGAGGAGGCACTTCATGCCTCGGCGCGGCACTTCGGCAGGGCCATGTCAGAGTACTCAGGAGTGCGCCGCGGCGGGAATGTGCGCTCCGTTGCTGCTGGCGGTCAAAGTATGGCTGGTGGGCGCCGCGCTGTGTCTGCCTCTCTGAGCCCGCGCATCTTTACAAGTTTGGAGGCAGTCACAGAGGACGGTGCCGGCAATACGAATGCCAGTTACACCTCAGGCAGTGCAACCCTCCGCGCGCGCACTGCGAATGGCGGCATCTCGAGTCCGCTTGGCAGTGCCGAACTTAAGTCTGGCCTGGTAGAGCACGAGCCCGCCAATGTTTTTCAAGGCAAATCACCGAGAGCCGCCAATAACAACTTTTATGCAATGGACATGTCGGGCTACGGGGCGGCAGGGACGCCCATGCCAAACGGTGGCGTGGCGGTAGCGCCGCGCCACACAGATACCCGGAAGAATACGGCGGGTGCGAGAGGAGGCGGAGGTGGTGGCGGTGGCGGTGGTCGCAGTCTGAGCGACTCGACGAGTAGCAATGGTGGGCGTCGCAAAACGGTGAATGCCTCCAGCAGCGATGCCGAGAAAAATCGGGATGGCAATTGGGCGGCTGCGAAGAAGGCGGACATGGACGGGGACGAGGATGAGCGAGATGAACGCAACTTCCGAACGCGAAACATCGACGCCCTGCACGCCATCCCATGGGATCAGCGACGGCAGCTGCCCATGAGCGGCTTCGGCACCCGCTTCTTCGCCTTGTTGAGCACGCCGCGTTTTTGGGAGAAGCTGGACTGGACAGTGCGCGGCTCCCTCTTGACGGTGCTTCCCACCATGGTGCTGTCACTGGAACCTTCCACGTCGCACATGTTCCCGATGCCGTCCTCCTTGGCCTTCAATGCCTTCTGGATCACCATGCCAACCTTTGGTAGCGGCCTGCGTGAGCTGGTGATAGCCTTGAAAGGATTCTCTCTTGGCCTGCTGCTGCTTTGCATCATTATCGGCACCCGCCCGGGGCCGGAATGGCTGACCCTTCTGTTGCTCTTCTTCTTCACGCTCGTCTCCTCCTTCGTGGCGGAGGAGACGAAGAAAACAGCCGCCTTCGTGCTGGCGTCGACGATCATGCAGTACATTGTGAACCCGGCCGGCACGACCTACAGCTACGTTCTCCAGTACTACATTGGGCTTCTCATTGGTCTGGCCTTCGGTACGGCGGGCTTTGTGGTTCCATTTATCCGCTGGTCGAGCGACGTTGCTCGGCACTACATCAAGGCCATGGGCAACTCGCTCAGCATTGACCTGCAGGGGACGCTGTCAAGCTTCTGGGTGCGCACCCCCCTGGAGCGCGAGCTCAACGTTGTGCGCCTTCGCCAACTGCGGGCCACTGCGGAGAACTGCCTCGGCAAGATCGAAACGGCGCTCAACGAGTCTGGGTACGAGCCGCACACGGGGGCGTACATGATGTGTATGATCAACCGCTTCAACTTCTGCAAGTCTATTCACAACATCCTTGGCTCCATGAGCCACGTTATCGAGCTCATTGCCGAAAACCCGAGCTTGATCGACACGCCGATGTGCACGGCCTTTGGCGAACAAATTGGCGACCACCTCGCTGTCATCTCATCCGCGATGGACAGCATGGTGCTGAAGATTGTGGATTTCGAGCGCATGGTGACGCCGCGGGAGATACAGCTTTTCCGCGAGGCACGCGAGCGCTTCCAGGATGCGCTGTCGCGCGTTCGCGAGGATGTCATCTTGACGAATGAGAACTACGAGACGGACGAGTCCGACGTCCTCCTTGGGTTCTTCATGTTCAGCCTGGACGAGATGTGCGAGGTGATTAGCCAGTTTGAGGAGACGGCGCACCCGCCAAGCACGCTGCGGAGTGCGTTGCTATTCCCTGTGCGCGACGTGAAGAGCGTCATTGCTGCCTTTCAGAACTTGGCCTTCACGATAGTTCGTCGCCGTACGATTCCGCGTCGTTTGAAGGAGGCGATCAAGCTCTCCCTGTGCATTTCGCTGCCTTCCATCTTTCAAGTGTACGCGCTGGGCAATGACGCGGTGAGCCCTGCTGCTGGCGCTGCGGTGATCGCGTTTATCTACAACCCGACCGGCTCCGAGAGCTTCCACTACGCCTCTGGGCGTCTCCTGGGCACGGTACTCGGCTCGATGGGTGCGCTGCTCTCGGTCCAAATTGCAGATTGCCGCTTGTGGGTCCTGTACATCTTTATTACGATCCTCTCCTTCATTGGCGCGTATGTGCAGGCGGCCCCGGGCTTCTACGCACTCGGGAACGCCATCGTCAGCAGCACAATTTCTGTCTGCACGCAGTACAAGGACCAGAGTGCTGCTATGGTGCGCATTCAGCAGAACTGCTTCGCCATCTTGATGTACTTTGTAATTGCGTGCACGCTGTGGCCGATGCAAGCACGCACGAAAGTGAAGATGAGTCTGAACGTCACACTGCGGTGCATGCGGGAGGCCATCACCCGCATGCTGCGCAATCTCGACATGCCGTACGACGCAAACGAAGTCACCGCTGACGTCTCGGCGCTGCTCATTGAGATGCACAAAAAGGTGCAGACGCAGTCGCGCTTCATCCCTGGAGCGGTGGAGGAGCCGACGATGGGCTCTGTTGAGTACCCGGAGGACGCGTGGAAGCGCATTGTGGAGGCGGAGAAAAAGCTGTGCCTGGCGCTGTCAATGATGCGCTTCGCCTACAACACCTTCATGTCCAGCCGCGCGGACGAGACGACTGCGTTGTCGGTACACTGGGTGGTGCTGCATCGCATCGCTCCGCACGCGCAAGACCTCTCCGACCTCATCTATGCCTCCATTGACCTCTATCTCCTCTTGCTGTCGAAGATGACGACCGTGCCAACGTCGCACCTGACACGGCTGCGAGTGGGCATGGTGAGCGCACATCAGGCCATTCTCGACACCTACATGGCCACCGTCTCCCGGAAGGTGGCTGGTGAGCAGGATACCGACGATGAGGAGAACGGCGGGGACGACATGTACGGCGGCAGCTCCTACATGAACGACGAAGACTACTACGGCCACAGCGATAGCGGCAACCAAGGCGAAAGGCACGGCGGCAACGGCGGTTTGAACTCCCAACCGCCTACAGGAGCGCGACCCCACATGGAGAGCGCCGATGGCAACGGTGGTGGCAGGCCAGAGGGCAACGGCGGCCCAGCTGCAAGCGTCGACGACAAGGCTGCAGCGCGCGCCAATGCCAAGGTCGTGGGCAGCAAGGAAAAGGACGAGGACAGGGCCTTCCGGGATGGCGATCACGCCGCGCCCCCGCCACAGCGATTGCAGCGACAACGAAGCGACTGCAACCACGGTCACCGCCGCGGGAACCACAGCTCTGGGGACTCTTCGGACTCGTCTTGCTCCGAGAGGGGCGAACAAGACGAGAACGCCGACGCGCGGCGACACAAGAAGGCAGCAAAGGGTGGCGAAGGGAAAAAAAAGATGGGATACCTCACCTACGAGCTCACGGCGGAGGAGGCTGCCGCGCTGCGCGCCTTTCTAGCGAGCCGCGCCAGCAGCACAGCCTTTGCCTCCAACAAGTCCATCTGCCTCAACAACGCCACCTTCAGTGGCCGTCCAGCGGGCGGGGCTTCTGCCGCTGCCGCTGCCGCGTCGGCCGCGAGAGCCTCGATGACGATGTCAGGGTCCCCACCGCAAGGCTACAACGACGCTCGTCTCATGGTGATCTCCGGCGGCGACGAAGGGCTGGCGGCGGCGCTGCGCAAGAAACACAAAGTCATGGTAAAGCGGGGGAAGGACGAGGCTAATAGTGGTGACGCCGCATCCTCCTCGTCAGAGGAATCGCACGAGGAGGGCAAAGGAAAAGGTGGACGCAACGACGCCGACGCTGCTCCCGAGATCATCATGTCCAACGCGTCCTTCAAGAACACCTCCTTCAAGGGAACATCCTTTTTTAGCAGCCTCTTCTCAAAGCGGACGAAGGAGCTGCGCGACCTCGATGCGGCAGAGATGTCGCAGCTCCGTGCCAGGCAGTCGCGCGGGTCGAGCGAGTCGAGCAGCGCCTCGTCTCAATCGAAGAAGGCAGTCAAAAGCAAGAAGAAGCAACGGCGTCGCAGCCGAAAACTGCGCAAGGAGAACGACGGCGATCATGACGATGAGAACACGACCGAGTGCAGTACCCCGTTCACCTCGACGACTCCCCGCCACCGCCCCAGTAGCGTGGGCAGTGACTTCAGCGACATCGAAGACGATCCGAAGCTCCGTCGTGGCAGCCTCTTCTCCACCAAGGCACCTCGCGTGAGCGGGCGCGTATCAGGGGCCAAGGACGGCAAGGCAGATAAACGCCTGCTGCTGGCGATGTCGGCGCCGGCGGCGCTGTCTGGCGACAAACGCTCGATGGCCCACCCAATTGGCGATAATGGCGCTGCGCAGGAGGGTGCCGCTCGTGCAGAGGGCAACGCGCCGCCTATGGCCCGGCTTACGCCCACGGTTCCTGGACGTGACTCTGGTGCGGAGCTCGGCGCAGCGGTTGGGAAGGAGGACAACGTGGGGGCAAGTCAGCGGCAGGCGAGCAGCTTGACTGTCGGGCAGCTGGGCGCGGTGGCGGCGGACAGCATTGCTAGCTTCGTTAGCGGTGAAGATCCGGCCGTGCTCGGGGCTTCGCTCAACAACACCGGCAGCGTCGCAACTACCGCTGCTCACTACCCCTCACCGACTCAGGCTCTGGCACCGTGCAGCAGCCATAGCGCTCCGGAGGATCAAAAGGACTCACCGCTGCAGGCGTGCAGCAGTGGTGAGGAGGTGAAAAAGGACAACAAGCGTGACAATATCAACCACACCAGTGGCGCCGAGGTGATACCTCACAAAAACGGCGAGGGGGCTGCACATGGCAGCTCCAAGGAGAGGCTGCCTCACGACAGAAGCGATGAAGTCCCGGGCAAGCAGGACAGGGCTCTCGGCAAGTCGGGGGAGGGCCAGAGAGACGCGAACGGGAATGCCGACACAGACAAGAGGCTGCTGGACGGCGACACTGTGAATTTTCGTCACCTCGCCTCCTTCGCCATCGACCCCTCGAGCGGGATGCAGCATCGTTCTTTCACCTTCGCTGGAGGCGGTCAGCGCGTGGATGCGATGCGCAGTAGGGACCGAGACGGCGACGGCGCCGCCCTGGACTCTGGGGAGGGCGGTGAGATCTTCAAGAACATCTCCTTCTTCGACGCGGATAAGGGCGAGTTTGTGCTCACCAACCACGACATCCACTCTCTCGAGGCCTTCCTATTTGGCACACGTGCCCTCATTGTGTACATCAACGATCTGCAAAAGGCGCTGCTGGAGATGGAGCACGCGACGGATCTGGCAAAGCAGCTTTAGCTTTGGGCGGGCTCGCTGTCATCGCCAGAAAAAGGGCGCACCCAATCCCAGAGCGGCCATTAGCTGCCACGTCTCTCTCTCTCTTCGCGCTCTCTCCCGTGGTGTAACCATGCCAATGAGGGGGAAAAGGACACCGGAGGAAGGAACACAAGACCGTGCGTCGCCCCCCCTCCTCCTCCTCTCGCTTCCTCTGCAATGCATGCGTGTGTATGTATGTGTGGGGTACGCGTTACTGCCTCACCGCTTGCGCCTCTGTTTTCTTTCTTTTTACATTTTGCTGTGACCTCCTCTCCCCCCTCTCTCTCTGAGTATGTGTGTGTGTGCGTGTGTGTGGAAGTTGTAGCACGCGCTACGCCTACATGCTTCCAGAGCGTCTGTGCTCTTCTGCGCCATCACATATGAAGTCTCTGCATATGCACCCCTCCCTCCCCCCTCTTCTTCATCTTTTTTTTTGCCGCCCATGTGCCCTTTGTAACGCATGTACTCAGTCTTCCCCCCTCTCTCTCTCGCTCTGTGTGTGTGTGTGTGTCGTTGTGTGCGTAAGGGATGCGGCCACGCATGCATGCGACAATGTGGTGGGGGGAGGAGAGCAGGAATGCGCGAAGCGGCCATGAGGGACGGGCCGATGCCGCGTGGGCGGCGCAAAGGAAATGGCAGAGACGGCGTTCATCCGTTGGTAATGGTCTTTTTTTTTGCTCCCTCTATGTTGGGCAGTGCGCAGCATCGCATTCTCTCTGCGCCTCTGCGAGCTATTTTATATGCCCTCTATCGCGCTCTCAGCGGACGTACCCGGCTAATGAACGAACAGGCGGAATCCCCTCCCTCCCTCCTTCGATGCCTCTGCTCTCTCTCTCTCACACACACACACAGACACGCTCACACAGACAGGCAGAGAGACAGGCGCGCGTTTCGAAGCTTCATCCATACGAGTAGAGAAAAGGTGGGCGACCGGGTGGGCGAGAAAGGGGAGAGACGAAGGACATCACGTGAACCACGAACAATACGTGACGGAGGCGCCATGTATCAGTGCTATCAGCAGGGCAGAGTCGGCTCTGCGCTGGAGCAGAGGGAGGAGGTATGGCAGCATGACAGATATACCCGCAATCCTGGTGCATATGTGAAGGATGTCACCCTGTGTGTGTGGGCATATGCTAGGCTGCTTCCTCTGCCAACGCGCTTCATCTTTTCCACGGTGCAGACAGCTGCGGTGAGCGTGGGCTACGCCGCCTCTCTTCTACACCTTTCCTCACCGTTGTCAGCCTCGCACATGGTGCGGTGCCGCCGTCGACGCTTCGCCTATCCACTGCTCTCCCTCTCTTTCTCTCTCTTCATTTCTGCGCATGGCACAAGCGCCCCCCTCAACCGCTGTTTCCGTTCCACTGGCAGTGACGACTGCTATAGAGTGCAAGGAAGGCAGCGAACGACAACAACGAAGGGTGTTGGGAAAGTAAATACATCAACACACGCACACAAACGCACAAGCGAGGGACTCAAGCACGCACACAGGCCCGCCTGCGCATTTGTGTGGGGGTGCGCCCCTGCTCGCGTGCGGCCTCTCTTTGGAAAGTTGCGACAGGCGACAGCCACGGCCCCTCTTCGCACCTTTGCCGCGGCTCTCGTCTCTCCTCCTCCAGCAGTCTGTCCTCATTTTAACACGCACCTAGGCTCATATAGAGCGGCGCGAGGGCGGACACGCGCGTGCGCGCTCCTGCACAGGAAGAGCGAAAGCGAGAAGGAGTTCAGCAGTGAGCAGGAGAGGGAGCGGTGCGCGCTGCTTCAGGGGCATCCGCATGCAAACGAGGCGGGTCCATTGCACGCCCCTCACCCCTCTTCCCTCTCTCTCCTGCGTCCTGTCTTCATGCCGCTTATCCTGTAAAGCCCTTCAAGACGTGTATGACTCAACTTTTTTTTTTCTTCCGTGTTGCGTCTTTCTTTTCTGCTTTATCCGATCCTTCACGCTGTGTTGCCTTTCCCCCTTCCCCCGTTTTCCCCTCACACCTTCTCCACGCGCCGCACTCGTGGGTGCTCCTTGTGGTTGCTAGAGCCTCGCTCAAGCCCGCCCTTCTCTTTTGCCTTTGCTGAAGTATACATTTTTCCGTGCTCGTCTGTGTGTCTGTGTGCGTTTTTTTTTTTTGGGGTCGAAGAGAAAGAAAAAAAGGGCGATAGGAGAGGAGACTCTTTTCCATTCTCTTCACGTCAAATCCGTATACATACGTGGACGCCGCAATTCTTTTGTGTGTGTATGTGTGTCGTGTATGTGGGGGAACTGTTCCGGAGGGACTTTACGGTTCGCCTTCTCCTCCTTTTCTTCTTTTTTTGCTCGCCTGCGGCTTTCCCTCTTGACACGATCAGCGACGCACACACACACACAATGCATACGCATCCACCATTTACATCGATTTCTAGACGCACACGCGCTGCTCCTCTGTGTATTTAAGCATATATTTTTGTTTTTCTTTGCCACGCTCGCTGGCCGTTTTTTTCGCTGTTGATATATCCTTTCTGCCCGTGAGCGGAACCTGCGCACACACGCCGACAACCATACCCAAGCAGAGCCACATACGGCGACCTATCCTTCACTACATACACGCATGCCTTCTCAACCCCAATACTTCCCTTCCCTCCCCCACCAACAAAAAACAACTACGCCGCATACGCACGTGTGCTGCTTTCTCTCTTTCTTCTGCCCATTCTGAATCTTTTCCCTGCGTTCTGCGTCTCTTTTTTTTGTGTTGCTTTAGATTTTCCGTCCCTTTCCAGTACTGGAAACTCACGTTGGTGTCGACCTTGGCTTTGCCGGGCTCGCACGCGCCGTTAACTGGGGCGAAGTGCCTCTACGGGGCCCTCTCACTCCTTTCTATCACATATCAACGACATACGGCGAGGACACAACGCGCGTCTGCTCCCCCATCCCCCTTTTTCTTCGGCTCCTGTTTCTCTATTCTCTCGAGGGCTGGCTCAGACCGGGTGCAGCTGCGCATACGAGCGGCAGACGAGCACTCAAACAAATAACCGCCGCAGCGATATCCAACACTGAGAACCCTTTCGCCGCCATCTGAAAGAGCAGTCGCCATGCCTCACGCAGCAAACTCTCGCCCTCTACCTCCGCCGGAGACGCCACCAGTCGCTCCCCAGGGCGGACAAGACAGTGACGCGACTCCCCTTCCTCACAGTTGGCGCCGCCATGTCCACTCCCGCACGCAGTTTCGCTCTCCACCCAATGCTACCAACTCCTCACAGGGCGCATGCTCAAGAAGCGCACCCGTAGCATACACAAACGTCGACTTGCCACAACACAAGGCACCAGGTGAGCAATCGCAGGCGCAGAGCCATACCCAACTGCACCTATTTGCGTATCAAGAGCAGCCAGCGGAGATTGTCGCCCCGCAGCCGCCCACGCCGCGCGTGCAGAGCGTCGCGGCTGCCTCCCCGACCTCTGTGACGCCGGAGGCCGCTGCTGCTGCTAAGATGCTGTCGAGCCCCGAAGCTCAGCGCCGCAGGGTGGCTGCCGGCACGTCGAACCCGTTGCACGTGTGGGGACAGGAGATGTCGTTCCTGAAGTCGCACTTTTTCAACTCGAAGCGTCACCGGTCGGGCCCCGCGGGGAGGGGGCATGGGGGCGAGTCCGGCGTGGCGACCGAGATGCGGGAGAACCTCGCAGATGCGGGGGCCGGTGTGTGGTCGCCAGTGTGTGCGGTGGGCACCGATGACCAGGGCGGAGGCGCAGCTGTAGCGGCAGCAAGCGGGGGTGGCCTGCGCATCTTTGGTGGACGGACGCCATTGCCGTCTCCGGCACTCAGGGGCATGGGTGCAAGCGACGAGGACCAGCACGATGAAGTGCAGGGCGGCAGTGCAGGCGGCAATGGAGGCGCCGCCGGCGGCGGTGACGAGGGCGAACGGCTACTGGCCACCCCTTCCACCTCTGAGCCTGTGGCTCGGCCGAAGGGCGCGCCACCGAACACGTGGGCTTCGCTCGCGATCTTGCGCATGCGCAACATGAACGCCTTGCGGGCCTACTCGTGGGATCAGCGCGTCTTCCTGCCTCAGGGTGACGGCTTCATCGGTACGCTCTTCGAGCTGCTCGCCTCGCCCCGCCTCTGGGAGAAGGTGGACTGGGCGATACGCGGGTCGGCCATCGCGATCTTGCCGACGCTGATTGTCTGCCTGGAGCCGGCCACGAGTCAAATCTTTCCCTTACCCACGTCCGTGGTATTCCTCGCCTACTGGACGACGCAGCCGACGCTCGGTGCCGGGCTGCGCGAGACGTTTGTGGTGCTGAAGGCCTTCATTATTTCGCTTGCCTTCCTGTGCGTTGTCGTTGCGATCCAGCCGGGCCCCAAGTGGCTGACCATCATGATCCTCTTCTTCTCCCTCTCTGTCGCCGCCTTTGTTGCACAGCAGCTGAGGGTGATGATCGCGTACTGCTTCGCGAGCCTGATGATGCAGTACGTCGCGCACCCGGAGACGACGGGCTACAAGTACATTGGTGACTTCTACCTCACCCTGTTCATTGGCCAAGGCTTCGCTGTCGGCGCGCTCGTCTTCCCGTACATTCGGTGGTCCAGTGAGAACGCGCGGCGGTATCTGATCGTGATGGGCGACGCGATCAGCCTCTCGGTGCATGGGGCGTGCTGCAGCTTCTGGGTGGAGAGCAGCCTGCTGGAGCGGCAGCTGCACGTCGCGCGACTGCGGCAGCTGCGCCAGACCATCGAGGCCAGCATGGCGAAGGCCGAGAGGGGGCTGTCGGAGATGGGGTACGAGCCGCATTCTGGCGTGTACACCACGCGGCTGAAGACGCGCATGGCGTTCCTGAAGAGCGTGTTCAACATTGTGCAGTCGATGACGCTTGTGATTGAGCAGATCGCCGCGAACCCGACGCTGATCGAGACGCCGATGTGCCGTGCGTTTGGTGAGCGCATCGGCGGGGAGCTGAGCGTTGCTGCCGCTGCGATGGACGCGATGCTGCTTCGCACGGTGGACCTGGACGACCTTGTGTCTGCAGCCGACATGGAGGCGTTCCGTGCCGCGAAGGCGCGCTACGAGGACGCTGTGTCGAGCGTGCGCGACGAGGTGATCCTGAGCAACGGGAGCTACCGCACGGACAACAGCGACATCCTTCTTGGCTTCTTTCTCTTCAGCGTGGAGGGGCTGATGGAGCTCATCAGCGGCTTCCAAGACGCCGCGCACAGCCAGAGCAACCTGTGGTACTTTCTCACGTTTCCTCTGCGTGACCTGCAGAGCCTGTGGTCCGCGTTTGTGGAGCTGCGCAGCGCCATTACCCTCCGCTACTCCATTACGCGTAGGCTGAAGGAGGGCATCAAGCTAAGTTTGTCCGTAGCACTGGCAGCTCTTTTGCAAACATATGGGCTTAAAAGCACTGCCGCTAATCCTATTCTCGGGGTGGACACAATCGCGTTTCTTTACCGTTCCACGGGAGGCGACAGCTTCCAGTATGGGCAGGGGCGGCTGCTGGGAACGGTACTCGGGTGCCTTACAGGGCTTGTCGGTGTGCAGCTCGCCAATGGGCGCCGTCCTGTGCTGTATGTGTGCACGCTAGTGCTGACCTTCATCGGCTCCTACGTGCAGGCCTCGCCCGACTGCGGCGCCCTTGGCAACGGTATGTCGAACGGTGTGATATCCGTTGTACTGCAGTACAAAAACAAGGACGGCGCCATTGTGCGCATTCAGCAGAACTGCTTCGCGGTGATTATTTACTTCATCGTCACGTCCCTGGTGTGGCCTGTGCGGTGCCAGACGAAGGTGAAGACGGGATTTGACGGGTGCATGCGCATGAGCCGCGAGGTAACGGACCGGCTGCTGCGGAATCTGGACCTCCCGCACAGCGCCAAGGCAGTGAGCGACGATGTGATGGCGTTGCTGGGGGAGATGCAGAAGAAGGTGGGCCAGCAGCTGCAGAACCTGACCGGGGCTCGGCTGGAGCCGACGATGGACTCTGCTGAGTTCCCTGAGATGGCGTGGCGGATGCTCGTATCCTCGCAGCGTAAGCTGGTCGTGACGCTGCTGATGATGCGCCACGCGTACGCGACGTTCATGTCGAGCACCATTGCGGAGGAGGCTGCGGCCCCCCCGGGCGAGAAAGGCGACGCGTGTGGCGGCGCCGCAGCCGCTGCGACCAGCGTCTCTGTGCACTGGGTGGTGCTGCACCGGATCTCGCCGTACACGCGGCAGCTGAGCTTGCTGCTGTATGAGGCGATGGAGGTGTATTTGCTGCTGATGTCGAAGGTGACGTTTGTGCCGACGTCGGAGCTGACGCGTCTGCGTCTGGGGATGATGCAGTGCTACGACCGCATCGTCGCCGTGTACATCGAGACGATTCAGCACGAGCTGCGGGAAAGCGACGCGGACGACGACGGGGACGAGTTGGATGGCGGCGAGGGCGCGCCCGGCACTGCGTCGGGGCAGGCGACGGGGACGGGGACGGCGGGGACATACGTGCCCGTCTTCACTCCTTCCGGCCTGGTAGTGGATGCCGCAGTGCCGGAGAATAGGAGCTTCCTCGAGAGTGCCGCGGGGCCGAAGAGCCACTGCGACGCCCCTGCTTGCCGCCGCCGCAGTGGGCTGTCGAGGTCGGCCAACTCGCAGGGAAGGAAGAATGGCGGCGGGGGCGGCCGGATCTCGTACAAACTGACGCCGGCGGAGCGCCAACGTCTGCGGGAGTATGTGTTTGGGCAGCAGACAACGAGCACCCTGAATGCGTCCTTCTTGGCGGGCGCCGCGGCTATGGCGGCGGAGCAGGAGATGGGCGGGTCGTCTGCAGCGCTGGGCAACGCGGACGCCGGCGCAAGCCTCACCGATCACAGCATGCTCAACCTGAACAGCGCCTTCTTCGACCGCAACATGAGCATGTTCGATCCTGCGCTGCTGCGCAACGCCGGGATTGTGGTGCAGGAGCCTGTGTATGAGGAGCCGAATTCGAAGTGCAGCGGTGGCACGGCGTCTGACCGCCTCTCGACGCACCACTCGACGCTGGGCTCGTCGCGCTGGTCGGGCTTCCGCCACGTGCGCTCCTCTATCGTGGACGCGGACGGCGCCGTTGCCGTTGACGTGCCGAGCACCGAGACGGCTGCGGCGACGCTGCCGGTGGTTCCGGTGGACTTGAATGGATTGCTCGTGGGCGAGGGGCCTCCTGGTGCTGCGGCGTCTGCGCCGCCTTCGCTTGGGCACAGCTGCGCCTCTTTCGCGTCGCCGGTGCGCGAAGGGCTGCCGCAGCAGGGGCGGCACCGGCTCTCTGGGTCGTCCTATCTGCAGTCGCTGGCGAGCATCCCACTGGTGGCTGATGCCGCCGCCGCCAGCCCGAAGGCGAAGATGCCTGCACATCGGCCGTCGGTGCTGCAGCACTACACCGTTGTTCCGACGAGCGCTGCATTAGCGGCCTCGCTTGGTGCTGCTGCCGGCGCGCAGAGGGTGAGCGTCTCAGGGCCTCTTGGCAGCGGTGCTGGCGTGACAGCGGCGGATGCGGCGGCGCCAGCCCAGGGCACCCTGCTGAACAGCAGCATGCTTATGGCGGCGACGGCGGGTGGCGCGCGAGTGTCTAGCGGCGACGTCTTTGCGCTTGGCAGAGCGGCCCGTGCGGCTCTGCGGCCGCCGCTGAGGTTGGCGGGAGCCTCGCAGCCTGCTGACGCCGCCGCCGATCATGAGGGTGCTGCGGGCGAGTGCAGCGCTACCTGCACGGCGGCATCGGAGCGCGGCGGCTGCGCGGCTGCGGGCGGCTTGGCCGAGGGGGCACTGGGCGAGGCTTCGGGCTTCGGCGACGGCGGGAATGCCGGCACGGCCGAGGGCGGCGTGTGCGCGGAGGGGCGATCCGACACGCTATTGTCAGGTACGCGGGACGGTGCGGATGGCTGGGAGGGGGCCTGCGAAGCTCTTGGGACGCTGCTGGGCGACCAGAGCAGCCATCTGGGTAGCACGACAGCTACGCTTGCTTACTGCACGCCCTCCTCACAGCTGCCTGTCACGCTCCCCATACCGGCCGCTGCGGCCGGTGAGGGCGATGGGACGGCTGACGAGCGCGCCGCCGGTGGCGGGGCGAATCTGCAGTCGAGCAACCTGGACGCGAATGGGAGCTTTAACGGCGTCGGACCTGCCGTCCCGGCGGCGCTGCGCGCGTACGTGGAGGGGCTTGCTGCCCATCAGCAGCAGCAGGCGCCGCTGCCACCAGCGCTGCTCGGGAACGCGTCCTTCATCACCCTTTCGAGCAACCTGCCGGTGATGAACCGCACGTTCATCAGTGTTGGCGGCCTCGGGTGCGCTGCGAGCGATCAGGAGGAGAGCGCGCGCGCTGGGGATAGACTACCTCCTGCTCCCGTCGTCGCGGCGTCGACGGCGTCGGGGGATGGCGCACCTGCCGCTTCAACGTCTGTGTTCGACGGTGCGGCGCCGCTACCTGCGGCTGGCGGCACGTGGAGCCCAGAGGACCCCGGTCTGTGCAGTGCCGGCCTGCACAACAACACGGGCGACATTGCGGACCTGCTTCGGAGCTTTGGCGGGACGCAAAGCTTCCACCCTGCGCTGCTGCGCCTTCTGCAGCCAGATGGTGCGGCGCTCAGCGAGGGCGGTGGGGATGAGTATGTGCTGACGAACAGCGACATCCACAGCCTAGAGGCGTTTCTGTTCGGCCTACGCGCGCTGATCACGCAGGTGGAGGAGATCGAGCGCTACTTGCTGGAGGTGGTGCATGGGAGGGAGATGGCGAAGAAGCTGTGAGTGGGGGCAGATAGGGAGCGCAGCCTAGCCGGCATACGCGCGCACGCGCATGGGCGCTGAGCGGCTTCGCATCGGTCCGGAGGTGTTTCCGAGTGGTGCTGCGAGGGGAGAGAGTGGGGGGGGGGCGGGGACTGCACTCGCAGCATGAGGGGAGCGCGTGTGTCGGAGGACGTGTGCGCCAATACGCGTGCGTGCAGGTGTGCTTCTGTGAGCGTGCACGATGCATGTGTGCGACGGCGGGCCCTTCGCGCTATACGTGCATGCACGTTTTCCTTCGCGATGCGCTCGTTCGCTCGCCATGCTTCATTCCCCCCTCCCCCCAACTCACCCACACGCCAGCCCTTCTCTGACACCCCCTCCCTCCCCCCGTCTCGCACCCCACCGCCATCTCCCACGGACATCGGTGCCTGTGCGTGTGCGTATGTGCACCGTCTCTCCTTCGGTGTATGCGCCCAAGGGCGTGATGGGCCCTGCGAAGTATGGAGTGCTCAACGCGAACAAGCGGACCGAAACAGGAAAAGAAGCGCAGCGGGCGCCGCCAGGAGCTGTCCGCACCGCACCGACGGAGTCGGCGACTAGGGGAGAGGAAGCGGGCCGGCTGCGTTCTCCTTGCTGCTCAAAGCCGAAATGATCGAGTAGGCCCCGCCCCCCTCTCTCTCTGAGCGCTCGACGTGCTGTATGCGCGCGTGCGTTTGTGGAGGTGTGCTAATCAGAGGGAGTGGTGCAGGGGGAGAGGATGCGGGGGCGATAGTGCGTGCCGCTCTCCCCCTCCCCCCTCCTCACACACACTGACCCTCCCCGTTGCCTCTCACCCCTCCCCTTTCTCATGACTGTGTGCAAGCGCCCACACAGTCGCGCTGCTGCGCTGCATGCCGATGGGCCGCATTGCCTTTGCTGCTGCTATCCTCCCTTGCCCTCTCCCGCTTCCCCATCTCTCCTCTTTCGCGCACGGCGTGCGGCTGCTTGCGCTCTTGTGCGTGCGCGCGCGTTTTCTTCTCTATTGGGCGCTGCAGACTTACACACACACACACGCACAGTTGCCTAAGCCCTCAAACATACGCACCAAGGACACTTTTTGTTGCCCAAGCACGCAGAGGCACGCGCACCTACGTGCCAGCGCCGGCGCGTTGTGACTGAAGAGGACGTCTCTCCTCGGGGACGGCGGGGAGACGTGAGGCGCGCTGAGGTCGACGTATTGTTTCCTCTCTTTTGGTGCGTTGCTGCCCTCAACGCCCCTTCCGTCTCCCCTCCCCTCGCTGCCTCTGTTCCGCCCTGTCCCGATCCTGCTTTCTGTGCTTGTGCGAGTGCAGGCCCTTTTCTCGCGTCTTCCGTCGCCTTCGACTCATTGTGCACCCCTTTGTCTCGCTGTACGTGTGTATCCAGGACTGTGCCGCCGCTGCGTGCGCCTCTCCCGTCGGCCCCCCGCGCGAGAGGCCGTGCGTGTGCTTTGGTGTGCACATAGGCTGTGTGGAGACCCCGAAGGGGGCGGTGCGGTCTGCTGCTGCTGCGGCTGGTTGAGGGCGCACGGAAAGATTGGGAGGGGCTGAGGAGCATGCCCCCAGCCCAGCCGCAGGGGCCACGTAGAGACACACACGGGTGCCCGTGCAAGCACTTACATCCGTAGACTCGCAGACGGACAGTGCACCGCCGGCTGCCGCTGCCACCGCCGTCCTTCGGCCTCTCTTCCCGCCTGGACTCGGTCGCGCATCCGCACGAATACACACACTTTTCTGCTGCGGCTTTGTGTAGCGTCGCTGTCTCTCATTCTCTGACTTACTCGTGGCCGCTCTCCTCCCTCACTTCGTGCGTGTGTAGCGGAAGTGGGGAGGTGGAGACGAAGGCGATAACAATCAGCGCGTTCTTTTCGACGGATGCCTTTGGACCAGTGGCTGCGCCTGCGTTTGTGCGTGTGCTGTGGTCTTGCGTCCATCCCTATTCATCTCCCCACGGCGGCTCGCTTAGTCGACACCCCTCTGGCGCCCGCCGCTGCCCTCTCCGCTGCTTCTGCCGAGAGTTCTCATCTCTCCATCTCACCTCTGAGCTCGCCGCTCGCGTGCGTTTCATCGTTTCCGCTCAGCTTCCGCTGTTTACATATTTGTTCATTTTTTTTTAACACTTCCCTTTGCCTTTTTTCTTATATGTGTTCCGTTTATGTGTTTGCACTGCTCCGTTTTTCCCCTTCACTGTGTGTGTGTCCCTCTCATTTTCCCTCTCGCCGAGGACTTTTTTCGGTGCATCTCTGCCGTCCCTCTCCTTCCCCGCCGGAATCCCTCCTCCCTGTCCCCCCCGTCCGCACCGCTGCCGGCATCTCTGGCAATACGCACCCTTCCGCAAGGGGTGTTGGCGGGGGTCGGGCAACGTGCGCCGCGTCGCGCGCACGCGGAGCGAAGAGTTGATCGGCGCGTGCGCCTGCCGTGATGCCGCAGGAGGCGCCATCTGCCGCCTCGGTGCACCCGGCACGGGGCGGCCGAGTAAGCGGGTGCACTGGCCCGTCTCGTGGCGGGCGGCGCCATGTACGCGCGCGCGCCCACATGCGCACCGCCTCGGGCTGCTCTCGCGGATCGCAAGAGTCCGCTGAGGAGGGGACGTCATCGGCGCACGCCGTTGCCGAGCTACCGCCGCGCGGGAGCAACAGGTCGGCTGTGGGCCAGCCACCGGGCACAGGCGGAGAGAAGACCTTATACGCGTATCAAGAGCAGCCAGCGGAGATTGTCGCCCCGCAGCCGCCCACGCCGCGCGTGCAGAGCGTCGCGGCTGCCTCCCCGACCTCTGTGACGCCGGAGGCCGCTGCTGCTGCTAAGATGCTGTCGAGCCCCGAAGCTCAGCGCCGCAGGGTGGCTGCCGGCACGTCGAACCCGTTGCACGTGTGGGGACAGGAGATGTCGTTCCTGAAGTCGCACTTTTTCAACTCGAAGCGTCACCGGTCGGGCCCCGCGGGGAGGGGGCATGGGGGCGAGTCCGGCGTGGCGACCGAGATGCGGGAGAACCTCGCAGATGCGGGGGCCGGTGTGTGGTCGCCAGTGTGTGCGGTGGGCACCGATGACCAGGGCGGAGGCGCAGCTGTAGCGGCAGCAAGCGGGGGTGGCCTGCGCATCTTTGGTGGACGGACGCCATTGCCGTCTCCGGCACTCAGGGGCATGGGTGCAAGCGACGAGGACCAGCACGATGAAGTGCAGGGCGGCAGTGCAGGCGGCAATGGAGGCGCCGCCGGCGGCGGTGACGAGGGCGAACGGCTACTGGCCACCCCTTCCACCTCTGAGCCTGTGGCTCGGCCGAAGGGCGCGCCACCGAACACGTGGGCTTCGCTCGCGATCTTGCGCATGCGCAACATGAACGCCTTGCGGGCCTACTCGTGGGATCAGCGCGTCTTCCTGCCTCAGGGTGACGGCTTCATCGGTACGCTCTTCGAGCTGCTCGCCTCGCCCCGCCTCTGGGAGAAGGTGGACTGGGCGATACGCGGGTCGGCCATCGCGATCTTGCCGACGCTGATTGTCTGCCTGGAGCCGGCCACGAGTCAAATCTTTCCCTTACCCACGTCCGTGGTATTCCTCGCCTACTGGACGACGCAGCCGACGCTCGGTGCCGGGCTGCGCGAGACGTTTGTGGTGCTGAAGGCCTTCATTATTTCGCTTGCCTTCCTGTGCGTTGTCGTTGCGATCCAGCCGGGCCCCAAGTGGCTGACCATCATGATCCTCTTCTTCTCCCTCTCTGTCGCCGCCTTTGTTGCACAGCAGCTGAGGGTGATGATCGCGTACTGCTTCGCGAGCCTGATGATGCAGTACGTCGCGCACCCGGAGACGACGGGCTACAAGTACATTGGTGACTTCTACCTCACCCTGTTCATTGGCCAAGGCTTCGCTGTCGGCGCGCTCGTCTTCCCGTACATTCGGTGGTCCAGTGAGAACGCGCGGCGGTATCTGATCGTGATGGGCGACGCGATCAGCCTCTCGGTGCATGGGGCGTGCTGCAGCTTCTGGGTGGAGAGCAGCCTGCTGGAGCGGCAGCTGCACGTCGCGCGACTGCGGCAGCTGCGCCAGACCATCGAGGCCAGCATGGCGAAGGCCGAGAGGGGGCTGTCGGAGATGGGGTACGAGCCGCATTCTGGCGTGTACACCACGCGGCTGAAGACGCGCATGGCGTTCCTGAAGAGCGTGTTCAACATTGTGCAGTCGATGACGCTTGTGATTGAGCAGATCGCCGCGAACCCGACGCTGATCGAGACGCCGATGTGCCGTGCGTTTGGTGAGCGCATCGGCGGGGAGCTGAGCGTTGCTGCCGCTGCGATGGACGCGATGCTGCTTCGCACGGTGGACCTGGACGACCTTGTGTCTGCAGCCGACATGGAGGCGTTCCGTGCCGCGAAGGCGCGCTACGAGGACGCTGTGTCGAGCGTGCGCGACGAGGTGATCCTGAGCAACGGGAGCTACCGCACGGACAACAGCGACATCCTTCTTGGCTTCTTTCTCTTCAGCGTGGAGGGGCTGATGGAGCTCATCAGCGGCTTCCAAGACGCCGCGCACAGCCAGAGCAACCTGTGGTACTTTCTCACGTTTCCTCTGCGTGACCTGCAGAGCCTGTGGTCCGCGTTTGTGGAGCTGCGCAGCGCCATTACCCTCCGCTACTCCATTACGCGTAGGCTGAAGGAGGGCATCAAGCTAAGTTTGTCCGTAGCACTGGCAGCTCTTTTGCAAACATATGGGCTTAAAAGCACTGCCGCTAATCCTATTCTCGGGGTGGACACAATCGCGTTTCTTTACCGTTCCACGGGAGGCGACAGCTTCCAGTATGGGCAGGGGCGGCTGCTGGGAACGGTACTCGGGTGCCTTACAGGGCTTGTCGGTGTGCAGCTCGCCAATGGGCGCCGTCCTGTGCTGTATGTGTGCACGCTAGTGCTGACCTTCATCGGCTCCTACGTGCAGGCCTCGCCCGACTGCGGCGCCCTTGGCAACGGTATGTCGAACGGTGTGATATCCGTTGTACTGCAGTACAAAAACAAGGACGGCGCCATTGTGCGCATTCAGCAGAACTGCTTCGCGGTGATTATTTACTTCATCGTCACGTCCCTGGTGTGGCCTGTGCGGTGCCAGACGAAGGTGAAGACGGGATTTGACGGGTGCATGCGCATGAGCCGCGAGGTAACGGACCGGCTGCTGCGGAATCTGGACCTCCCGCACAGCGCCAAGGCAGTGAGCGACGATGTGATGGCGTTGCTGGGGAGATGCAGAAGAAGGTGGGCCAGCAGCTGCAGAACCTGACCGGGGCTCGGCTGGAGCCGACGATGGACTCTGCTGAGTTCCCTGAGATGGCGTGGCGGATGCTCGTATCCTCGCAGCGTAAGCTGGTCGTGACGCTGCTGATGATGCGCCACGCGTACGCGACGTTCATGTCGAGCACCATTGCGGAGGAGGCTGCGGCCCCCCCGGGCGAGAAAGGCGACGCGTGTGGCGGCGCCGCAGCCGCTGCGACCAGCGTCTCTGTGCACTGGGTGGTGCTGCACCGGATCTCGCCGTACACGCGGCAGCTGAGCTTGCTGCTGTATGAGGCGATGGAGGTGTATTTGCTGCTGATGTCGAAGGTGACGTTTGTGCCGACGTCGGAGCTGACGCGTCTGCGTCTGGGGATGATGCAGTGCTACGACCGCATCGTCGCCGTGTACATCGAGACGATTCAGCACGAGCTGCGGGAAAGCGACGCGGACGACGACGGGGACGAGTTGGATGGCGGCGAGGGCGCGCCCGGCACTGCGTCGGGGCAGGCGACGGGGACGGGGACGGCGGGGACATACGTGCCCGTCTTCACTCCTTCCGGCCTGGTAGTGGATGCCGCAGTGCCGGAGAATAGGAGCTTCCTCGAGAGTGCCGCGGGGCCGAAGAGCCACTGCGACGCCCCTGCTTGCCGCCGCCGCAGTGGGCTGTCGAGGTCGGCCAACTCGCAGGGAAGGAAGAATGGCGGCGGGGGCGGCCGGATCTCGTACAAACTGACGCCGGCGGAGCGCCAACGTCTGCGGGAGTATGTGTTTGGGCAGCAGACAACGAGCACCCTGAATGCGTCCTTCTTGGCGGGCGCCGCGGCTATGGCGGCGGAGCAGGAGATGGGCGGGTCGTCTGCAGCGCTGGGCAACGCGGACGCCGGCGCAAGCCTCACCGATCACAGCATGCTCAACCTGAACAGCGCCTTCTTCGACCGCAACATGAGCATGTTCGATCCTGCGCTGCTGCGCAACGCCGGGATTGTGGTGCAGGAGCCTGTGTATGAGGAGCCGAATTCGAAGTGCAGCGGTGGCACGGCGTCTGACCGCCTCTCGACGCACCACTCGACGCTGGGCTCGTCGCGCTGGTCGGGCTTCCGCCACGTGCGCTCCTCTATCGTGGACGCGGACGGCGCCGTTGCCGTTGACGTGCCGAGCACCGAGACGGCTGCGGCGACGCTGCCGGTGGTTCCGGTGGACTTGAATGGATTGCTCGTGGGCGAGGGGCCTCCTGGTGCTGCGGCGTCTGCGCCGCCTTCGCTTGGGCACAGCTGCGCCTCTTTCGCGTCGCCGGTGCGCGAAGGGCTGCCGCAGCAGGGGCGGCACCGGCTCTCTGGGTCGTCCTATCTGCAGTCGCTGGCGAGCATCCCACTGGTGGCTGATGCCGCCGCCGCCAGCCCGAAGGCGAAGATGCCTGCACATCGGCCGTCGGTGCTGCAGCACTACACCGTTGTTCCGACGAGCGCTGCATTAGCGGCCTCGCTTGGTGCTGCTGCCGGCGCGCAGAGGGTGAGCGTCTCAGGGCCTCTTGGCAGCGGTGCTGGCGTGACAGCGGCGGATGCGGCGGCGCCAGCCCAGGGCACCCTGCTGAACAGCAGCATGCTTATGGCGGCGACGGCGGGTGGCGCGCGAGTGTCTAGCGGCGACGTCTTTGCGCTTGGCAGAGCGGCCCGTGCGGCTCTGCGGCCGCCGCTGAGGTTGGCGGGAGCCTCGCAGCCTGCTGACGCCGCCGCCGATCATGAGGGTGCTGCGGGCGAGTGCAGCGCTACCTGCACGGCGGCATCGGAGCGCGGCGGCTGCGCGGCTGCGGGCGGCTTGGCCGAGGGGGCACTGGGCGAGGCTTCGGGCTTCGGCGACGGCGGGAATGCCGGCACGGCCGAGGGCGGCGTGTGCGCGGAGGGGCGATCCGACACGCTATTGTCAGGTACGCGGGACGGTGCGGATGGCTGGGAGGGGGCCTGCGAAGCTCTTGGGACGCTGCTGGGCGACCAGAGCAGCCATCTGGGTAGCACGACAGCTACGCTTGCTTACTGCACGCCCTCCTCACAGCTGCCTGTCACGCTCCCCATACCGGCCGCTGCGGCCGGTGAGGGCGATGGGACGGCTGACGAGCGCGCCGCCGGTGGCGGGGCGAATCTGCAGTCGAGCAACCTGGACGCGAATGGGAGCTTTAACGGCGTCGGACCTGCCGTCCCGGCGGCGCTGCGCGCGTACGTGGAGGGGCTTGCTGCCCATCAGCAGCAGCAGGCGCCGCTGCCACCAGCGCTGCTCGGGAACGCGTCCTTCATCACCCTTTCGAGCAACCTGCCGGTGATGAACCGCACGTTCATCAGTGTTGGCGGCCTCGGGTGCGCTGCGAGCGATCAGGAGGAGAGCGCGCGCGCTGGGGATAGACTACCTCCTGCTCCCGTCGTCGCGGCGTCGACGGCGTCGGGGGATGGCGCACCTGCCGCTTCAACGTCTGTGTTCGACGGTGCGGCGCCGCTACCTGCGGCTGGCGGCACGTGGAGCCCAGAGGACCCCGGTCTGTGCAGTGCCGGCCTGCACAACAACACGGGCGACATTGCGGACCTGCTTCGGAGCTTTGGCGGGACGCAAAGCTTCCACCCTGCGCTGCTGCGCCTTCTGCAGCCAGATGGTGCGGCGCTCAGCGAGGGCGGTGGGGATGAGTATGTGCTGACGAACAGCGACATCCACAGCCTAGAGGCGTTTCTGTTCGGCCTACGCGCGCTGATCACGCAGGTGGAGGAGATCGAGCGCTACTTGCTGGAGGTGGTGCATGGGAGGGAGATGGCGAAGAAGCTGTAAGCAGAAGGAGGGTGTCATGAGCGGCGCTGGTGGCGGAGGGGTGAGGGAGTCCAGGGTGGTAAGGCGCTCCGGTTCACGAGAGGTATGGACGGCTTCAGCTGGACATCTTTCTCCGCGAGATTTCGTCTGTGATTGGGGATGTCCCTGAACGTGAGAAAGGGGCACTAAGTGTGGAGGACCTTTGGGTCAGCGTCCATCGTCTCTGAAAGGGGCTGCAGCGAGTCCTTTGGCTATCCTTGACGGAGTATTGTCCCTGGCGATGGTGTCAGGAATGCGTGCCGCGTACGGGCGCTGCGTCGAAGCGGTTGGCGCGTGTGAGGAACGGCACGCGGTTATGTGTATCATGCGGGGTGCTAACGTGACTGGACCATACTGCACTTCCTACTGGCTGCCTATTGGGGCGGAGAGCCTGTGCCGCGCCGAGGGCTTCACCGTGAAGTGCCCTGCAGGAAGGATGGCGGCTGTGAGATGGAGGAGGGGGAAGCTGGGGCAAAGCTCGAGGCGGAGGCCGTGCCTAGGTGGCGGAGTGGGCGCGTTGCCTTGGGACTTACGTGCCGGTCTCTTGTACGGCGCGAGGAGGCTGTGAGCGCCCGAGGCGGTGCGAGTCTCGGCTCACGCTGGATGGGAGTGAAAGCGCAACTGGAAGGGCTTTGGAGGCACGCAACTATGCGGCGCCTTGCACCTGTGTGTAGATGAAAAAGGGCTGCTGTTCGGGAGCGCGTTTGTTTGCGGATGGCGCCTCTGCTGCTGAAGGCCAGCACAACCCTCAGGATTGCCGCCCTCGCAACCCTCTGCCGTTTGTGGTGCTCGTTCATGACGCCGACTGCGTAGACGGTGCCCTATGCAATGAGGAGACCAAAAAGAGCTGAGGCATTTGGCGCCTTGTTAACGGCGGTGGAGTCCATCCAGAAGCGGGGAAGGGCGAGTAGGGGAGGCGCGTGCTGCCTGCAGGCGAGCTTTGTGCACGCTGCAACAAGGAGACACACACACACACACGCCTCTTCCCCCCTCCTCCCCCACTTCGCGCACACACTTCTCTCTCTCTCGTATTCGCTTTCTTTGCCCTTTTTGCATTGCGGCGGCGCTCAGAAGCGCACCCCCACCAAAAAAAAGGCCAACGCGCACTCACCACGCGAGGTGGACCACGGCAACACACGCTCTACTGCCCCCCTCCCCTCCCCTCACTCCCACCTTCTCTTCTCCACCTCACTCTATCGCTTCGCGTGAGGGCCAGGGCACCACGTCTTGCGCTTTCTGTGCGAGAGGCGCGTCCCCCTCTCCCCCCGCCTGGCCGCTGACGTGTCTCTGTTTCGCTCCTCTGTTTTCCCTTTTTTCCCGTTGCCTTCGTCGTGCGTGCGTCAGGCATCCAACTCCCTGCACGTGCCACACACTCACACACACGCACACGCACAGAAACCTGCAGGCAGAAGGGGGAGGGGGGCAGCGGACAGCGGCGTGGCCTCCCATTCTGTGAGACGCACGCTTTTTCTTTTTCCTTTTTAGGTGTCCCTGTATTCCGCTTGCTTTGCTTTTGGTGCCTCAACGTAAGAGCTGAGCCCCACCGCAGCCGATAGTGTCGGACACGACGAACAGGCAGGTGGAGGAACAGAGGCGGGGCAGGGAGGAAAGGGGGTGGGTAGGGGAGAGAGAGGGAGAAGGCACCATCGCCGGCATGTTCGGAGAGGCCTATGCTGATGGCCGTACCTCGGTGGCGCAGGTGGGCAGCCACAAAGAAGGCATGCTCACCGAGTCCACAGCCCTGCGTGTTGCAGGCGCCGCTCCTGGTGGCGCGAACGGCAAAGAACCGCAGCCGCACTCCGTAAGAGAGATCATCAGAATTCTGGATGAGGAGCACGATATCAGCGGCTCTAAAGGCGGCTGCTGCTCTCGTATCTTCGTTCCATTTCTTACGGCTGCCACGGTCCTTGTCATCTTTGTGGCCATCATATGCACGAATGGTACAGGATCGGACATGGAAGCCACCCCGCGTGCGGCGTTGATTCTGCTGGAGGGGTTCTCTGGCACCATCTTCCACGCCCTTATGCAATCCGGCGTGCATCTACCAAACATCGCTTACATGATGTCATCGCAGAAGGGTGTGTGGGCTGAGTGTGCGGTGAGCACACAGTCCACCTGCGCTCGCGCTGTACTGGTGGAGAACATCTCCTCTGGGGAGGTGTACGTCAGTGCGGCGGCTGCGATGACCTCTGTGCTCGCGGGTGTGCCGCCGCACGCGCATCAGGTGCGCAACGAGAGCTTCGAAAGCATGTCGACGTACGCAACTACATCGAAGATGTTCCCGAGCATCGCGAAGCGCGTGAAGGACGCGGGGCTGAGGGTTTCGGTCGTGGGCACTTCGCACATCGTCAATTCGCTCAGCGCGGTGTCTGGTAGCTGCTCACGGCCGGGTGTGCTCGACATCGAGTGCGCGGCGTCGCAGGCCGAGCTGATGAAGGTGAGCATCAACGAGTACTCAGGCGCCGTGCAGCTAGACTGTCTCGCGTCGTCTTCGTGCAACATGGACGTGCGCAAGATGAGCTCCCCGACCGACAGCCAGCGCTGCAGCAACGGCCACGCTGAGGCGCAGTTTACACGCCAGCTGAACCATATCTTTGGCGGCCTCGCCTACTCGACCCCGGGGCAGGGTAGCGCCACGCAGCAAGTGCTCGCCGACAATGTTGCCGAGAGTCTCTTCATCTTCCACTTTGACGCACTCGCCGTACGGGCGGCCAGCGCCGACCTGCCGGAGTTTCAGTACAGCGCTTCCTCTCGGGAATATGTTGCGCAGGCGTACCTACTGGATGCGCTGGTGGGCCAAGTGATCAGCTATCTGCGCGACCGCGCTCGCAGCCAGAAAGAAAACTGGCTTGTCCTCGGTGTCTCGGATCACGGCGGCAGCGGCAAGCGGTACGACACCCCACTCACTCTCTCCACTGCCGAGAACGCCATCGCTTTCTTTATGGCCACGTACACCGCCAACACGAAGCGCCACGTGACTTTGGCTCCACTCCAGCGGCCGGTGACGCAGCTCGACGTGCTGCCGACGGTGCTGAGGTGGCTGAATGTGGTGCCGTACGACGCAGAGACGAACGCGGTGATCGCCGGCACCAACACGACGGCGGCGAGTGCAGAAGTTTTGGCGCACGTGGAGGAGCGTGGACACTTGGAAGGCTTTGTACAGGGTATCTGTTCCTCTGGTGCCTCCCTGAGGGACTGCGGGCTTTAGTTGCCTCGGTCCTCCTCTTCCACTCTCTCTCTCACGCGGGATGCGCTCCACGACGTATGATGAGGGAGGAGCGTCACGGCTTCGGCAGCAGGAGCGCGGGCTGCGTGGAGGGGTGAGATTAAGAGGAGAGGTGGTGGTGGTGTCCTCCGTCAGGCCAGAGGAAGTTGTATGTATGTGTGTGTTCGCTGGAAGCCCCTCTAAACCTAATCGAATGCATCCGCGCAGCAGCGGTGAAAGAGGGCGGAGCGCCACAGCCGTCGTCACCTCTCCTCTCGTGACTCTTTCCTGTGCCTCTCTCCTTCTCCATCGCGAAGTTGTCGTGCGGCATCAGCAGCGCGCATGGCGTCCCCGCCCTTCCACTTCGTTTCACCGTTGGCGTGCGTGTGTGTGTGTGTGTATAGGATGCACCTGCGCACTCACGGCAGTAGACGATGCTGGGGGGATGGGGGGGCGAAAGGTTCTCCTCTTGCAGGATCGTTGCCCCCATTTTTTTTTCCTGGCAACACAATCCGACCTCCTACGGCCTATGCAGACAACTTTGTGTACGCGCGTCTCGCTCTCTCTGCCGTGTGGCACCTCTCCTCTCCTCTCCACTCACCCCTTACTCGCCCACGGACGACGTTCATCGCCTCCTCCTCCTTCCCATCCCTCTTTGTTTCACGTGTGCCCCGCGTCGTGTATGCGCAGATGCACGCGCGCCAACCACTGGCGAAGTCGTGAAGTGTCTGATCGCCGTCTTCATTTTACGGTGAGCGCATACTTCGGTTCGCTGCCGCACTTTGCCGCTAACTTCGAGGCGGTGGAAAGACGCGGGAAGGCAAAGAAAGGGGAGGGGCGAACCTTGTTGCGCGCACACACTCGCGCATGCTCATCTCATAGATCACAACTGTCCACCCCCACATACACGCGCACACGCGCAAGATGGCATTGCCACCCTCGTCAGTCTTGGCCAGCGTAGTGGGCGCACCAGGCGACGGCGGGACTAGTGCCGCTACGAGGAGTGGCCTCGGTGCACTTCCACACCTCTCTCCTGCCACCGCCGCTGCCGTCGGTGACTCTGCGTCAGTGCCCACAGAATCCTACTCACCTGCGAGCATCACGGTTGGCGAAGCGATGGATGCTGTTGCCGTGCAGTGCGAGCGTCGCGGCCTCACAAGCGCAGCAACGTGGCTGAGTGAGATGAGTCTACACGCACTACCGTCGCTGCTATCCGCTCCCCTGCATGCGGGCTCCTATACCGGAAACGGCGGCATCAGTGGCAACTGCCTTGGCGGCCTTCTTCAGGCTGTTATACAACGGGATCGCCATCTATTCCGTGATCAAGCCGCAGCAGGAGGTGCACGTACTACCCCCTCCACGGCCTCCTTGTTAAGCGTCACCTGGCAACGTCTGCATCGAGTCGCACTTGGGTACTTCACGAAAGGCGAATATCAGCGCTGCCATCATGTGATCCTGCGCGAGGTCATGCGCAACACGGCAGCCGGCTGCGGGGCTAACCTGCCTTCGGCGACGCGCGCGACGTGGCCCATGCCCGCGGGTGAGGCCTGCGACAATGGAGAGGGCCTTTCCCTGCCTCCACCCGAAGTGGTCCGTGGGTTCCGCACGACGACTCTGCCCTCTCTTCTCCAATTCCTTAGCCTCTACGCCCTCTTCATGGATGGCGTGAAAGCGAGGCAGCTGAGTAATAACGCCGCTCAGAGCGGCGGTGTAGACGGTGGGAGCATGGGCCGCGGCGGCCCACATCGAGCACTCCACCCACACGCCCGAGTGCTGCGTGCCTATCTGCTCGAAGCGATGCGCAATCCGGTGAACGTGCTCAAGCTGCCGAGCTCGAGCGACAGCGATCCCGATCCGCAACGCGGTGACGACGAGGCAGCAGTGCACACCACCCTGGGAGGGGCTCTTTCAGACGCACACCGCACGCCACGCACAAAGTACTCGTGGACAACATCTAACGCGTCGTGGTTGGGTAGCAGCGCCGGGTCAGCGCCAGCGACGACCGGATCAGCCATCGTGATGGGCCCAGGTGCCTCCGCTTCTCGGCCGGCGGCGACAAAGCCGGCTGGCGGCATGTCTGACACGGCTTCCCCTACCACCGCTGCCTCGTCTGCCTTTTCAAACGTCACGCCAGCGTGCTCTCCAGCCGCCAAAGCGGCGGCGGCGGCGGCGCACGGTGGCCCAGCAGACATGGCGCCTACGTCGGACTTGCTGCATGCGGACCCATATCTGTTGTGGCTGATGGGTGTGGTGCTGAGGGAACTTCGCATGCGACAAGAGAGTGCGACCTTTCTGCTGGCGGCGGTGAGCGTCAACCCGCTTCTGCGGTGCGCCTGGGAAGACCTCGCGTGCCTCGTGAGTCGTGAGGCGCAGCTGGCCGAGCTGGACGCCGCTCTCGAGGGACTAGAGCCATTTTTCATGGTGGACATCTTTGCCGCCGAGGTGCGGGGCCTGCTGGGGATCACGCCGGTGTCATCGGCGCGGCTGCGCATCGCCGTTGCTGCCGCCTCGGCTCCAAGCGACGGGCTCGCGCCGTCGTCGGCGGAGCCACACCTGATGGCGGCGGGATGCAACCCCACTAACGGCGCTTTGGCTGCCACCACGTCACCCTCCTGCTCTGCATTGCCGGAAGGACACCCCGCGTCGCCCCTCGCCACGGCCACCAAGGCCGGCTTTCGCACCTCGCCAGCGCGAAGCAACACCGGCGCCACGCCACCCGTCCCCACTGTCGCACCGTCCAATGCATGGGAGTGCTTCGCGCTTCTCTTCCCTGATGCGCCGTTCTTCCTCAGCCAGCTCGCACACTTCTACTACCACCAACGAAACCGTCTCGACAAGGCGGAGGCTCTCTACCAGCGCATCCGCGCCCTCGATCCGCACTACCTCGCCATCTTGTACGACTACTCGAATGTGCTGTACACGAAGCGCGATCGTCTGGGCCTCAGCAGCCTCGCCCAGTCCGTGTATCAAGCGGACCCATTCCGAGCGGAGACGAACTTTACGGTGGGGAACTATTACGTGCTGCTTGGCCAGCACAGCCGTGCAGCACTGCACTTTCATCGCGCCACCGCCATTGATCCGCAGTGCGCGGAGGCGTGGCTGCTGCTCGGGCACGCCTCCGTCGAAGTGAAAAACACAACCGCGGCCGTGGAGGCGTACCGGACGGCCGTCGAACTCAACGAGCGGGACTACCGCGGCTGGTACAACCTCGGGCAAATCTACGAGTTGCTGGAGGCGTACCACCACGCCCTTTACTATTACTGGCATACAACGTCGCTGCGGCCGGCGGATCCGGGGATGTGGGTGGCAGTGGCTAACTGCTTGGAGCACGACGGTCGCATTGCCGAGAGCATTGCCTGCCTCGAGCGCGCTGAGACGTACGACTCGAGCGCCTCGCCGAGCTATCCGGTGTACGTGCGGCGGATCGCTACACACCATATCGCCAACGCGAGCTACACACGCGCCTGCGTGTACTTGGAGAAGCTCGCGCAAAGCCCCGCGGCGTCAACCGAGGATCTGCTCCTCGCACTCCCATTCATCGTGCAGCATTACGTGCAGCGAGCGCGGAACGCAGTTGAGGGGTTCGCGCGCTCCCCAGGCTACGACCCAGTGCTCTTCCCGCCTGGCGCGAATGATGCCTCACTAACAGCGTCGCCGGCACCGTGCGCAGTGTCCACGAGCCGGGCAGCCCTGCACCACGCGCGCGCGGCTGCGGCGCTGCAGCACCTCAACAAGGCCGAGGAGCATCTCGGCACCATGGCAGAGCTGGTGATGCCGACCAGTCAGAATGCATGCATCAGCGAGGATGTGGCCCGAACGCCGGCGTTGGCGGCCTCGGCTGGGGAGGGCGGGCAAGGCGGCCCAGAGACCAGCGTTTCGCAGGTGGCGGCAGAGGACGCATCGAATAGGCGAGGGGCAGCTCAGCCGCGCAGCTGCCTGTCCACCGGCGCCGCCGTCTCCGCGTCCTCCTCCGCGGCGCTCGATGCCGTGGCGGCGCCGGGTGCGGGTGATGTGCCGCCCGTGGCGTTTGTGCGCAGTCGCCATGGAGAAATTCGTGCTCTGCGGGCGCAGGCCATGCATCTTCTCCAAATCGGAGGGGGGGCTGGGGTCTCGTCGCTCCCCGCCTCGTCAGGGAGTCAGCCGGCGTCGGCGCCTTTGCAGCAGCACAGCAACCCGCTTGCGTCGCAGTTGCTGGGCCGCTACCAGTAGTCGCAGCAATCGTCGAGTCGGTACGCGCGTGAAGGTCGATCGAGTGGTTGAGGGGCGCTCAAAGAAATTGCAGAAGGTGTGTGTGTGTGTGGGGGAGGGGACAGGCGCCATCGAGGGGTATCGTCATCTAAAGCCTGCGCGGCTGCCTTGCGGAGTCGCCCCCCTCCCCTCCCCCCTCCTCTCTCTTTATGCATACAGTGACTCCCTTTCGGTGCTTTGCACGCATAGACAGAAGGCCCCGCAACGCGAAAATGTGCGTGTGCATGGCGGTGTGTGCGCTACTCTGGAGGGCTGCGGCAGCTGCTGTTTCCTTTGTTTGCCGCCGTGGCTTACACGGACGTTGTGCTTGCGTGAGCGAACTGCGGGACTACACCTCCACGCTCACCACGCGAGGCGAGCGGGGCTGCTTGGATGCAAGGGCGTAACCCCTTACCCTCACCCCCTCACCACCACCCACATACGCACGCACGCACACACACGAGAGCAGTGACTCTCTCCCTCTGCGACTCGTGTGTGTCCTAGTGGTTGCTGTATGCCTTACACACACACATACACACGCAGCTCTGCTCCCCCTTCAACTTCCGCTGCCCCCCTCGTGCTGTCACAAGCCGTGGGTGGGACGACAAGGGACACCGTCGCTCCCCCTCCAGCAGCAGCGCGAGAAAAGAGGGAAGACCGACTGCCCGCCACGCGGCGACATCCGTCCATTGCGAGAGCGCGCGCTAACACACACACACATACACAGAGACGCATCGACTTGCATGTACAGATAAATATATATATATATATATATTTATTTATTTATATATTTAAGCACATAGAACCACATCCACCTTCACTCACTCATCCGTACTCTGCCGATCTCTCAGCAGTGCGCAAGAGCTGCGTTGGCTCCTCTGTCTGTCTCTGTGCGCGCGTTCACTCGAAGCGTGAGGCTCCTGTCCCGACCGAGAGCGCCGAAGAGGGCGAAGAAAAAGGGAGAGGGAGAGAGACAAGGGGGCGCGTGCGTGTGAGTACCGACGCAGCAGTGGGCGCGTACGGAGGAAGGGTGTGGGACGGAAACGCGTCGGCTCTTTCGGTGAGTCCCGCGGGGTAGGCGCGGAGGACGCATGCAAACTAAGAATGAGTGCAGCGGAGAGAGCTGTATGCCTGCTACACTGCTGCTCCCGCCACCTCCGCTGGCGCATCAACACGGCTCCTCCCCCTTTCGTGCTCCACGTGCAACGCTGGACGCTTCAACGGACGCCGCCACCGTTGCCGCTGGCAGAGCTCTTTCGGAGGGTTACATAGTGGATCACCAGCAGATGGTGCCGGCAACCCCCCCCTCCTCGTCTTCGGCAACGCCGCCGTCTCCGCCACACACCCCGACGGCCTCTGAGGTGTGCGCGCTCAGAAGCCTACCGGACACCCCAGCAGGCCCTGTGTGGGCAGCTGCGCCGCCGTCGCCGGTGACGTCACACTCGGCGTCCGAGGCGTCTCCCTCTTCGATGTCCTCGCAGCCGACAGCGTCTGCAGGGAGGAGGCGGGGCAGCGCTTGTAAACGTAACCGAGGAAGCAGCCGTGGCGCGATCACTCTGGAGCCGCAACACCAGTCGCCGCCAGTGGTGCCGGCGGGCACAGAGGCGATCTCTGAAAGCGGCCTCACGCGCCCCGCGGCCGGCGGCAGCTCCGCTCGCTCAGTTCCCCTTCCTCTGCTGGTCGAGCAGCAGCGTGACCGCATTTGTGCTTTGGTACAGGAACGCGACTCAGCTTCTGCAAAGCTCCGTGAGCTGCACAAGTTGTTTCAGCGTCTGCAAGGCGACTATGAGGAGGCAACGCGCGAGGCGGACGGGCTGCGGTTACAGCTGAACAGCCTCCGCGCACAGCACGAGACGCAAGGCGAGGAGAACCGGCTGTTGCGAGCGGGTAGCGCGCGCCAGCAGCAGCGCATTCAGCAGTTCGATGCGGAGTGGGCCAGCAACTCTAAGTATCTCCGCGATCAGCTAGATACGCTCGCCAGCGAGAGGGACGCCATGCAGGCCCAGCGCGACGCCTGCATGGCAGACAGCAACGACTTGCGCCGGCAGCTGATCCAACTGCAGGCCGATATGCACCGCTTGGAGTCGAAACATCGAGAGGCGCTGCAGGCACAGGCTGACGCACACGCGCAGCAGCTTCGCTCTGCCCTACACGACAAGGACGAGCAGCTTCAGGCGAGGGCGGCTGCGACCCGGCGTGAGGCGCGGCTGGTGCAGCAGGAGCTGGATCAGCTCGATGCAGGCCACACCGCCGCGCACGAGGAGCGCGCGTCCATGCGGTGGCGCCTGTCGGAGCTCGAGACGGTGGTGACAAAAAAAGAGCAGCTCCGCGCGGAGTTGGAGCGGACGGTCTCTGTGCTCCGCTCGCGACTGACGGATCAAGAGGAGGCGGCCCGCCAAGATGCGCAGCGCTACGCGCAACGCGCGCAGGACCTGGAGCAGCTTTACCGCGGCCAAGTGGCGCAGGAGCAGCACCGCGTTCAGGCACTCCAAGATGATCTGGCCGCCGCCCGGAAGGTGACGCAAGAGGCGCTGCGGCAGCAGGAGGCCCTTCAGCAGTCCCACCGAGAACAGTCGAGGGACTTTGCGGCCCGCGCCTCGAAGCTCGAGGACGACCTCCGCCAACAGCTCCGCGCCGTCCGCACAGAGTTGGAGGAGGCTCAAGCGCGTGCGCTGGAGCACGAGGCGGCCGCCCGCCGCAGTCAGCGCGAGGCAGAGGCGCTGCGGGCCACGCTCTCCAGTGAACAAGAGGCACATGAGCGGCTGCAGCAGGCGCATGCGGCGCAAGCCCAGCAACTTTCGCGTGCAGAGAGCAACGTGCGTCTTCTGCAGACGCGCCTGCGCGACAAGGAGAGCGAGGCGGAGCTACTGCGCTGTGCTATGGAGAAGACCGCGTGGACGCGAGAGATGCAGCAGTCAGTGCACCACACGCTGGCATCCCTACTCGGCGTGCCGCGAGTGTCCGTGCGAGGTGGCCGACGTCGGCGGAAGGGCGAGGAGGTGGGCGCGGAAGGATGGCCGCCGGCACTGCAGCTGGAGTGGGCGGTAGGGGAGGATCGCGGTGCCCCCTCTCCGCCGGTTTGCAAAGGCCAGCAGACGGACGATGCCGCACGAACTGGCAGCGGCGCCACTGTTTATGCTGCACCGGAGGGCGGCGAGTCGATCCCGTCCGCGAGCGAGGCAGAAGGGATTACGTCCTCGTCGTCGTCCAGAAGCGCCGTCCCTGTGAAATCTGCGCAGACAGACCGGAAGACCTCCACATGCAGCCCCCCGTTTCTACCAGCGACGCCGACGCACTCCTCGCCTGGGCAGCACGTGGAGACGATCGAGCGCACTGCGCCTCGCGGTGCGGACCCTTCCAGTGCGGAGGCACACGCCGAGCTCTCGGCTGAGGACGATCATCCGACTCAGCCGTCACTCTCGTCACGTGCCGCGCCACCACTGGCCGCGCCTCCGCCACTGCATCCCGGGACGCCGCGCAAACCGGGCGCCGCTGTTTTTTCTCAGGGATTCACCGACTACGCTGCTGCAGCCTACTCTACCACACCCGCGCACCGAGGCGCTGGTGTGGGCACGTCACGCCTCTCGCCACCTCTGCGAGTGCTCACCGTGATTCCGCCAAACACCGCCGCTTTCAGTGGAGCGCCGGCGGCAGCGGGTGCAGCAAGCTCTCTGCGTGCCCCCACCGGCGTCTCAAGCACACAGCCGCTGGCCACGCCCCTCCGTTCCCGCCACAAGGTAAGCCACGTCTACAACATCCCTGGGGAGGAGCAGCAGCACCAGGCGGAGGCGGCGAGTGCCAGCCTTGGTCCGTATGCTGCAGATGCTGGGCGTGAATTGCCACGCGCACAGCGATCGTGGCCGTCGACGCCGCTGGCACGACAGGCATGCGAGGTTTTCTTCGATGATCCCGCAGGTGCTCTGCGTGCGCGATGTGTGCCATCAGCGATGTGGAGTAGGGGCGCGGATGCGGGTGGCGTTGCTGGTGTTCCAGGGGGCCATCAGCGGCGGGCAACATCAGCGCAGCTGGCGTCTGCATCCTCTGCACAAGTCGGCGCCTTCAACACATACGCCGGGCCTTCTACTTGCCGCGGAAGCATTGGCTCGAGCGATGCGGCGAGCGGTGCTCACGGGGCGCAGGCGTCTTTCTCGTTCGGGGACAGCTTTTCCTACGATCATGGAGCATCCGCGCCAGGCGTCCGCGCGGCAGAGCTCATCGCACAGCTGTCTCACCCCTCATCAGCGGCTTCTTTCGTCGGTGCTGTTGCGAACTCCGGCGGTGTGCCGGCCATGCAGGGTGGGGCCTCAAACATAAACGGCCACCGAAATGTGCTTCACAGCGGAGATGTGGCGCTTCAGCAGTACCTTCGCGACACGGTGCAGCAAGTGCTCGCCGATGAAGAAAGGCGGAGGGCTTTCCCGCGTGAGCCGCACCGTTCATCACAGCAGCGGCTGGACGGCTGCTGCTCTATCCCTGCCGCTCTTGGGTACCATGGAGAGGGCGCTCTTAGTGCGGGGGAAGCGGAGGAAGACGATTTCGGCTCTGCGTCTCGCCCCCGCTCGTCCGTCGCTGTGCCACTGACGCGACCAACGCCACAGCCACTGTCGACGGTATCCCTTGCAAACGGCAGCGGGGCGACTCGCATGGTTGAGGCAGGCGGCAGAAGCCGACACAAGGCACACGGGCGCGACTCCGATAGAGAGCGAGACAGCTCTGACGGTACTGCCGCGGCGACTCGGAGCGGCTGCTTGGCTACTGCAGTTTGGCAAAAGACGGCGATCGCCCTGCCAGCAGCATCCACCCATCATTCCTGTCGAAGGGAGGGAGGCATCGCTGACACTCTTGAACAGCTAGCCAGTCGACAGCAACAGCTCTTGCAGTCCCTGAGCCACTTGCCACATGTAGGGATGCCCCCAGCAGCGCACAACGCCGCCCTCTCCTCCTCGCTAACGTTGCCAGCGACAGCAGCAGAAGCGCCCCTCAGCGGCGCCGATATCACGGCGTTCACATCTCTTTCCCTTCAGGATCACGGTGGCTGCCTTCCGTATCAGGGCCGGCAGGGGCCCGAGCGTCCCGGCGGCGCAACAAGTGCAGACGCCGCCGGCAAGGTGCCAACGGCCACTGCCCCTTCATTTACTAACCACTCCGAGAAGGTTGGACGGGGCGCTGATTCGCATGATCGCCCTCCCGCCTCGATGCGCTCTGCGAAGGAGAGCGACGGCGGCACCGATATCGAGCTCGATCCTCGACAGCTCTCCTACTCTACCACTGCGGCAACGACTCAGCTTAGAGACGTAGAGCAGGGTGACCAATCATCAGTGGAGGGAGGCAGGAGCAACGCGATCGTGGCGACAACGGCCGCTGCAAGCACGAGGTATGCGCCATCGGTATCGGACGTGTCGTCGCTGTCGCAGCTCGAGCGACGATTTGCGACGCCGTTCTGAATAGCACAGGAACGGCTCCGAGGGGGAGGTGAATGAGCCGCAGGGTGATGTGCGCGTGTGCCTTTGAGAAGAGGGGGATCGCTTCTTCCGTCTGCCGAGGAGTGGCAGTGTCGTGCTGCCCGCTCCTGTGACGCGGCGGCTCTCGGCGCATGTCTCGCTGGTCCGCTTTCTTTTGCGCGTGACTCTCTGCTCTTTGGTTTCGCATGCACGGAGAGGACGGCACCGTTCCCCTGTCCTGGCACGAAGGGATGGGGCTTATCACGACAACGCAGCCTGATAGAACAGCGAGGCTGACACGGAAGGAGGAGAGGTGCGTGTGCGTAGGCGTGTGTGTGTGTGTGATGGGGAGTGAGCGAGTCCGCACCACCGCATCGACTTCGAAAAAAAACGAAAAACAAAAAAAAAGAGTCGGTGAGCGCGGCAGCGTGAAGTGGAAAGGGGAAAAATGCTGTGTGCGTGTGCGTGAGGAGGAGGATAGGCTTCGCTTCGGGGCGAGTGGTACGGGGCGAGGGCAGGGGCAGAATGGTGCAGCGGCTGCGAGAGCTGGTCAATGAGTATGCGCTTGCTGGTTGTGCTGGCGCGTGGGGGGATGGGCGGTCTCGGTGCGCCTGTGCGCGCCTATGCCTCTCGCTCGCTTCACTACATCGAGGCGGGCTACTTTTCTCCTCCTGCGCTCCCAAACACACTTTCACTCTGAGCAGACGCATCCTCTGCGTTGTACAGAGCGCACGTGGTCTCTCCCCGTGCACAAACGCATGCACACACATGCACAGACAGATAGACAGACAGACAGACAGACACACGACTGCAGCAAGACGACTACCCGCGCACGCGGATGTGAGAGGACGTGTTTGCGCTCACCCCCCTGCTCGCCTCTTTTCCTTAGTTTGCTGCTCTGTGCTTCATGCGCACAGCTACGCCCTGACTCCCTACCTCACCGTCGAACTTTTTTTTCTGTGGTGCTCCAAAGAAATACATTGCTCTGCACTCGCCACACACAGCGGCGCACACGGACACATACTGGGACGAAGAGGGGCTGATATTTAAGCGGCACACACCCACACACATCACGTTGCCCAAACGCGTTCATTGCTCTCTCCCCTTGCTTTCTGTGAGACAGAGTACGACTGTGATACACAACAGCCCAAGTGAAGACGCTGTAGCTCCCCTATTACCCCCTTCTCTTTCCCAGAGCTTTCATCATGTTGCGCCACACCGTTCGCCGCTTATCACCAACGTCATGCTACCTGAACCCCCGGGTGGTGGAGGCGGAGTACGCCGTGCGAGGGCTAATCCCGTCCCGCGCAGACGAAATTAAGGCAGACTTAGCCGCTGGCCGTGGCAGGTACTTGTTCGACAGTCTTGTGTACTGCAACATTGGCAACCCACAGTCGCTGGGGCAGATGCCGCTGACCTTCCACCGGCAGGTGATGGCGCTGGTGGATGCGCCGTTTCTGCTGGGGGACGCAGAAATCGTGGCGCGGATGCCAGCGGACGCCGTTGCGCGCGCACGTGGATACTTAGCGGAGATTGGGACGGGCACCGGCGCGTACACAGAATCCTTCGGGTACCGCTTCGCGCGCGCCGCCGTTGCCGCGTACATTAATGATGAGTGCCGCGGCGTGGGCCCCTCCGTGACAGTAGATGACATCTGTCTGACGGACGGCGCGAGCACGGGTGTAAAGGTGCTCCTGCAGCTGCTTGTGGGCGGCGCAAGCGACGCGGTGATGGTCCCAATACCACAGTATCCGCTGTACACTGCGCAGATTGCGCTGCTTGGCGGGACGAAAGTGCCGTACTACCTTTGCGAGGCGGAGGGGTGGGCGCTGCAGACACCCGATCTCGCCACCGCGTACGAGCGGTGCGTGGCGGAGAGTGGCGCAACACCGCGGGTGCTTGTGTGCATCAATCCTGGAAACCCGACAGGGAACGTGCTGGAGCGCAGCGTGATGGAGGATGCTGTACGCTTCTGCCACGAACGTGGCGTGCTGCTGCTGGCCGACGAGGTGTACCGGGAGAACGTGTACGACGCGCGGCGCCAGTTTGTGAGCTTCCGCGAAGTTGTGCTTGGCATGCCTGCACCGTACTGCACAGAGACGATGCTCGTGTCTCTGCACTCAACGTCGAAAGGGGTAATTGGGGAATGCGGACGGCGCGGAGGGTACTTCTGCATGACGAACCTGCCACGCGCGATGCGTGAGCAGGTTCTGAAGCTGTGCTCGATCAACCTATGCGCGAACGTGAATGGACAGGTGATGACTGCGCTCATGTGCTCACCTCCGCGCGAGGGCGATGCGAGCTACACGCTGTACCGGCGTGAGTACGACGGCATCTTCTCGGGGCTGAAGGAGCGCGCTGAGCTGCTGGCGCGCGAGCTTGCGACGGTGCGTGGGTTCTCGTGCCAGCCGGTGGAGGGTGCTATGTACGCATTCCCACAGATCACGCTGCCTGCCGCGTATGCAGCGCGGAACGAGGAGCTCAACTCAAAGGAGGGGCGGCGACTCGCGGTGGACACACGATGGGCGCTGGAGTTGCTGGAGTCGAGCGGGATTGTTGTGGTGCCGGGGTCTGGGTTCGGGCAAGAGCGAGGGACGCTGCACTTTCGGACGACTATCCTGCCGCCGCTCGCACAGATGAAGAGGATGGTGCGCGCGATCCGCGAGTTCCAGGAGGGGATCTACAGGCAGTACGCGTAGAGATCTGAAGGCGCGTGTGCGCACGTTCAAGTAGACAGACGCTGCGGTTTTGCACTCCTGTGCAGTGTTGCTGCCGCGATTGGGGAATGTCTCGTCAATATGTGTGTATGCAATTCCTTCTCACTTCCCGCTGCGTGCACGGGGACTCGGTGCTTGCTTATGTTTGCCCTGTAGGGCATCTCCTCCCCTTCGCTTTTCCTTCCCTCTCCCCTGCCTGTTTCTTTGCGATGTGGAGCGCTTCGCATGCCTGCCTCTCTTCTCTTGGACTTGCTCCCAAATCTCTGCCGGCCTTTGTGTGTGAGGTGTGTGTGTGTGCGCCATCCCCTTCTCTTCGCTTGAACACAACATCTCTTCGATTGCGCTCATCTATTCTTCCCTGTCCCCTCCCTCCCTCGGCTCCGGTCCGCGCATCCACTTGAGGTGATCGGCGTATGGCTTCCCCTCACCTCGGCCAAAAGCGCAGGAGGCGCACGAAGCGGGAGGGGAAGGGGGAGGACTGGCGGCGCAGCGACGTTTTACCGCAGCGCGCAGTGTGAGGCGCTCATGGGACGTCTGCGAATGGGATAGCGAATCCTGGAGCACTGACGGTTCGCCGGTGTCTCTGACTCCTCTTACCTCTCTCGCGTGCCTGCTTTTCTGTGCGCAACCGCCCCTGCGCGTGAGGCTTGCTGGCGGACTCACTTCCTCTTGGCGAGCACGCACCGGTCACCCCTTCCCTCTCGCCGCCCCTCCGCTCCACGCGGGTCGCATTTCCCGCTCCTCATGACACACACTCACACACACACATTTCTGCCGGTCACGGCGGTTTCTGCTTTACCGTTGCGCACTTGTGCCGACTCGCCACCGCCTCAGCACCCCCCCGCACGCTCAGCAACTAGTTAGACCGCGCGTGCACGCACAGGCAGGCACACATCGGCCATCACAAGAGCTCTGCACGCATCTCCCCTCGCCTCGCCGCTGTTCACGAAGTGCTGCTCGTTACCCTATCCCTTCGGCCTCCCCTGGTGTGCTCCACTGTCTCTGCCAGTGCCCGCTCTCGGGGGCTTCGAAACGCGCACACACGTGCTCATAGAGACGCCGCTCCCCTCCCTTCTTCCTCTCACCACACGCGAAGAGGGCGCCCTCTTTCCGCCTCGTTGCCAACCCGCCACTCATCGACGTCGTCTTTGCTCTCCACCGGCATTCATAGAATTGTTGCACTCGCGTGTGTATCCGTGTAAAGGCCCCCTTCCCTCCTCCCCCCTTCCGCGCTCTCGCCCTCTTTGGTGCTTTTCGTGGATGCGACTCCGCCATCCTCTGCACTGTCGTTTGCACAGCACCACACGCCGCTGGTGATCGGCTCCCTGTGCCGCTCTGTGATTACCTTTCTAGTGCGTCATTGCCACCTTCCCACCCCCTACGCGGCCGCGTCCCCAAGCACACACACATACACACATAGACACGCTCCATCCTCATGCGCCGATGCGAGCGCCTCCTTCAGCGCTGCTTAGGCGGCGTATTGCACAACTCCGCACATCTTTTTGCCTCTTCGCGCTCCCATCGAAGCGGCCGTCGTGGGGGCGGTGCTGAGGCTGCTGCCACGATCCCGAGCGCAGTGGAGGCTGACGGTGAGCTGCTCCGTTCGACAGAGGCAGGGACTAGGCCCACGGCGGACCGTCGCGGGCGCCAACGACACCCGCCGGCGCAGCTACTGGACAGTCTTGACGGGGGCGACTCGCAAGGTTCTGCCAGCGACGCTGTGAACCCCGTAGAGCGACTCCTGAGGAAGCATGAGGTGGCTGCCGGCGGCGGCTCCGCCAATGCGATCCCAGTCCCGGGAAAGTCTCGGCCAAAGGCGAAGAACGGGCTCGTGGTGCCTCCCACGAGTGCCGAGGAGCCAATGTCGGGTGGGGGCAATGATGGGGACGGCGCCGGCCTAGACGGGCCGTCTTCCATGTCGTCTTCGGTGGCGCCGACCGCAACGCAGCAGCAGCAGCACCTCTTGACGAACCCCTTCCGCGGCCTGCGCGCCGACGTGTCCCGTAGCTACCGTGTCGACCAGCTGATGGAGGAGGCGACAGCCGCGGACTTACTGTTCGCCCGTCAGGAGAAGAAGTCGACCGCCTTCTCTTTCCTGCACTTTCGCGCTGGCGAACCGTTCTATCGAGGACACTGGGGAAGCGTGGCCGAAATGCAGGCGCAGCTCGACGCGTCCGCCGCGGCCGCGCAGATGACGATGCCGAAGCGCATCTCGGCCCCCTACGTGCGCGGCACCCCGATCCCCGGCCTCACGCTCTTCAACAACGATCTCGGCCTGCAAAGCCCGCTCGTGCAGTGCCGCTATCCTTTGATTGTCGCTCAGCGGCTTCTGCTGTTCCCCGATAACTTACGGCACTTCCACACCATCTGCGGACGTGAGGACGTGCCCTGCGACTTCTACGCCGACCTCGACCTCCCCGGCGAGTCCGCGGCCCAGGGGGAGAAGACGCTGTTAGAGGTGCTCAACTACCTGCAGGTGCGCCTGCCGGGCGTCGGCTTCACGGACCCGTTCTTCCTCGTCTTGACGAACGCCGTGCCGAGCAGCGACAAGATCTCTTACCACATTCACGCGCGGAGCCTCACGTTCTTGACGAATCGCACCCTTGAAGCCGTCGGTGAGGCCACCCCCAAGCGCAACGTGAAGCGCAAGCCTGCAGGGAGGAAGACGAAGGCGGCCAAGAAGAAGGGCTCAGCCGCATCCGCGCCGGCAACGCCTGCAGACCTCGAGTTGGGCGAGGACGCTCTACGCGAGGGGCAGGATGAGGATGCGTACGACGATCTCAGCGACATGGTCAGCGCCGTGGAGGGCAGCGGCAAGGGCGCGGCCGTCCCGAAGGTGATAGTATTCCAGGATTACCGGACTGTGAAGCTGATCGCCGAGGAGGTGAATCAGACGCTCGGCCGGGAGGTCATTGACCACAACTGCTACAGGCCGAACGGCATGCTGCGCTGCGCCTTCAGCGCTAAGTTAGCTTCGGCGCAGGATCACAACTACCGCCTGAAGGCCGACAGCGCCGCGGAGGCAGCGCGCAAGCGTCTGGTACCACTCGTGACAGCCTCCGACCCGGCACTGCAGCAACGCCTGTCGGAGACAGAGTCGGTGCTGCGCACTATGACCGATCCGGAAATATTGGAGCTTACCTTCGTCACCAGGCACCTAGACGTGGACCCCAAGGTGATCAAGGCGGCGCACGAGCGCGCCGTCAGTCTCTCGGCGCTCGAGAGCCACGCCCCGGCTGGGAGTGAGGAGCACCGGCGCTGCGTCGCCGCGCTACACGCGACAACAAAGCACCGCTTCAAGCTGATTCGCCAACGCCACATCACGGGCCCGCAGGGAGCACAGGCCGTGGAATACGATGCCTACGGCAACGCGGTCTCGCCCTTCCTCACGGAGGCCGCTAAGTGGCGCCGTTTCAAGGCGGTCACGGCGAAGCTGCGCACGTTGCCGCCCCGAGCGGCGGAGAGCTACGACGTGTGGGTGCGCGTCGGCCTCGCCCTCCACAACTTCAGCAACGAGGACCACGTTTTCGAGGAGTGGGTGCTCTTTTCACTAAAATCACCGCTGAAGTACTCGCGGGAGGTGTGCCGTAGGAAATGGTTGCAGTTCGAGCGCAACCCCGATGCGCTGAATTGGCGCCGCGGGTACAACTACCTGAACTCGACCGTGTGGCGTCAGGTAGGATAGGATCAGCGGGGAAGGTGAGGAGAGGGAGTGCTTATACGCCACGCGCCGTCACCCGTCTGCGTACCACCGGGTGGTACAGAGCCTCTTTACCTCAGCGGTGGTGCTGACGTGCTGGGTGACGCACTTGGGAACACCTATGCAATCGATTGGTCACCCTCGCGTGCCACCATCTTTGCGAGGCGTGCGCGTGCCAATGAACTGGCGGCTTGTGCTTGGCAGGCCAGGGGGTGTCTGCGTGCGCGGTTGTGGCAGCAAAGTAGCCGAGCGGGAAATGAAGAGGAGTACAGCAAGGGCGAAGAGAGACAGAGAGTGGGTGTGGTGGCCTTGACGACGACAGTGTGGATGACGTGCGCGTGTGAGATGCGTAGGGGTGGCACGTGAAGGCGACGCGCACACTTTCGACCATGCGAACGCTGCTTACACAGGTTCTTCCCTCTTCGCCCTGTGCTGTCGCGCACACGCCACACTTTGACGCACCGCTGCCCGAGTCGGTTTCTATCTTCTCTCCCCATCCTCGACACGTCTTGTGCGCGCGTTAACAGTGGTGGCTTTCACCTCACCCGCATACCTTTGCTGGCGATGCATTGCGCCCTCTCCCAGTGGGGTGCGAAGAGTGCATGTTTCATTAAACGTCACTGATATATATATATATAAACACACACACACAAATTGTTTCTCCCTCCGCGTTGGGCTGTACGGTGGCGGCGTGGCGCAGCGAGTGAGCGAACGGCTTTTGTTTTCCTTTTATCGTCTCTTTCGACGCCCTTTCTCCCACCTCTCTTTTCCTTCATTCTGCTCACTTCTGTGGGGCCACTCCGTACGTCTGTGCGTCTGTGTGTGCGCGTGCGCAGACAACGGAGAGATTGGTGGTGGGGAAGGGATGGGCGTAAGCGTCATGGCTGAATGCCATGTGGTCATGGTGTTCACTCGCCTTCTTTTTCCTTTTCTTCGTCGTCGGCCCTTCGCGCACTCCTTCCCCTCACCAACATCGCCACCGGCCCTGTCTCTCTCTCTCTCGCTTACCCCCTTTCTTCCTCCGATAGCCGCAGCTCCCATAGATGCTCCCCTCTCTGCCATCGTTACGACATTGCCGGGACTAGTTTTGATTCGTGCGTCTTTAGGGCTTCACATGCCTCCCTTCGTGTGTGCATGTGTGTGTGTGTGCATCACCCTCTCTCTCTCTGCCGCAGGTGTGCTGGCGAGCTGTACTGAATTTCTCTGTTGAGTGGTAGATGGTGCGGTGTGCCCGGGGCAGGCGCAGGCGGCCCTTTCTCTCTCTGTGTGTGTGTGTGATGTGCTGGGGGCGCCTCCTCCATCGCACACTCAGCTTCTCAAAGGACAGGAAAACGGGAAAACATGTTTCTCTGCGCCTTCGATCGCCTCCTCCAGTGTGCTGACGCCCACACGTCGGCGCTCGCACAGTGACCGCGACGACGCACTGACGAGCCGCAAGACGGCGACATGGCGCTGCTTGACACTTTGTCAGAGACGGAGGAGCTCTGCACCGGGGGGGGGAAGGCGACCGTGAAGGTGACAGTGATAGTAGCGGTGGTGCGTTGTCGCACTGCTGCCTCATCCGCACGGTGCTTTTTATCCCGCGTAGCGCCAACCCCGTCGCCGCTGCACTCCAAGGGCCGTGCCCTCGGCACCACTTCAGGTGTTCTTACTCAGGCAAAGCGTTAACATGGTGTCCTCGGAGCAGCATGCGTGTGCCCTGCGCGTACGCGTGCGATCTTGACTGCTGTGACGGCAAGCGCCTCAGCGCAGGCCCACCTCGCTCTCTCCTCCTCCTCGACACTTCCTCTGGCTCTCCTCGTTGTGTGCCTGGCGCCGTTTTCCCTCCCTCCCTGCGCGCTTGCCTGAGTGTGCTACGCATCGGTGCATACCTGTGCGTATGCGTGCGCGCACGGTGCTTCTTTTCTGTTGACTCCCGTTGGTCGACGTTGTGCAAGAGAACTGCGGGCGAGGACGTCACACACACACACGCATATATATATATATATATATATATATACAAGCCTTGGCGCAGCGGAGAGGCTCGTGTCTCTCTCCATCTCTGGCCGCGTTGCTCGTTCACAATGACGCAACTGCCGAGTGCCTCAGAGAAGGACAAGACGGCCCGACTTGTCGAGTCGCTCTCGAGACATGAGCAGGTAGAGCTGCTGGCGCAGGCACTCTTGCGGGAGTACATGCATCGTCGCGGCCTGCGCGAGACGCTGCGCGCCTTCGACGCGGAGAACCCGCGTGACGAGCGCACCATCTCGTCTCGCGCCCTCATGCGCCGTCTACTGAACATCCCCGTGGAAGGTCGGCCGTCGCGGTTGCAGCCTACCGCTTCTTCACCCTCCGTAAAAACGCAGGCGCCCACCTTCATGGAGGAGCTCTGCTCCCACCGACTGGTGAAGAGAGGCTACAAAGTTTCAGACGGGAGACGGGGTGGCGAGCACCCGTATCTATCGGAGGAGGACCCCAGCGATGTGGAGCGTCGAGGACTGCGCGCCGCGGCAGACGCGCAGCGAGCGGCAAAAGCGTTGTGCGAGCAGAAGCGACGCGAGTACGACGAGCTGCTCGCCGCGGAGGCAGCCCATCAGCGGCGTAGGGAGGAGCGCAGAGATAAGAGGAAGCAGAGGCGCAAAGCCAAGAGGAAGCGCAAGGGCGATCGCCGCTCCCATGGCGATGCCGACAGCAGCGACGACGGGGCGCCGAGCGAAAGCGGCAGCAGCGATGATAGTCGCGTCGGAGAGGAGACCGCTCTTAGCGTCGGCGCCTCAAAGGCTTTGAGAAAGGCCCAGTCGGCTTCGCTTAGTAGGCGCTGGGCGGCTGCCGAGCCCGCTGGTGGCGCGAGCGCGGTCGCTGTAGCGGTGGGTGCGCACTGGCAACCTCCAGGTATGGCCGCTCAAGCAGCCGCCAACCATAACGGAGCGGATGATGGCGCGCTTCGTGGCTGCACCAAGCCCGTTTCTGGTGGAGTGCTGCATCAGGGGCCCGACAGCGACGGCAACAGGGACCACAGCGGCCATGAGGAGGTGGACCCGTTCGGGGTGAACTGTGCCAGCCGGCAAGCGATGATGGCGCGAGTTCGCGCAGGAAGCGAGCATTGGTTGATGCAAGCGCACAGAAGCGCCGCACATCCTCACGCTAGCAGCACAGCGAACGGTAGCGGCGGCGGGGGTGCTCTGGACAGCTCTCCGAGCAGTGCTTCTGCAGCTCTCTTGACGCCGGTCGGGCGAGAGGCGTGTGGCGGAGGACGAGGCTCCCCGAGCAGCACTCGGCCCGTCGCACGGGCGGAAGCGGGGCTCAACCACAACAGTACGCACACCTCCGCATCGTTTTTTGGGTCGCTCTCTTCCACAGTGCCTGCCGGCGCCAGCGGAGGCGTGGCTGCGCTTCGCATGAAGGCCTCCCCTATCCCGATTTCTGGCCTGAGCGGAGATAATGGTGTGGCAGGGCTGGCCAGCTCATATAGCAGTGGCTTTGCCCCGGCGGCGCTGGCTGTGAAGCCGCCCTCAAGTATCCTCGTGAAGCACATGGATACGCCACCGCAGGGCGACCGTAGCGCAGTCAACGATGGGCCACTTCACTCGTATGACCGAACCGCGGTGCCACGCAGTAGCGCTCTAGCTGGCAGCAGTGGCGGCATCAATGCACGCTCTGCCGTCCGCAGCCCCTCTCCGAACGCGTCCCCACTTTCGCGATCCCTCGCCAACGGCGTGGGCGGCGCTGTCGCACCAAGCGGAGGCGGGGGCAATGGGCTTCGCCATGGTATCGGCTTCCGCACGTCCTCTGCCTCGGCAGAAAGCATGACTTCCCCGTCAACCTCCATGGCCAGCGCCGTCGAACTCGCCGCCGGCGCTGCAAAGTCAAGCCGGAAAGAGCGCCGCGTGAAGCTGCTTGTGGATTGAGGAGGGGTGAAGAGCGCGACTGAGCGCGGCCGACCTGCGTGCGTCTCTCTCTCTGCGGATGCGTGCGATTGAAGCGGCGGCGCAGTCGTCTTACCCCCCCTCCCTCCCCCAACACACACACACACACACACACTTTCGCTGCCTTGTTTCTGTATCCCTCCCCCACCCCCTGACAATATTTCTCTTGGCGGCGGTATTCGGCTGAGGGAGACGTTTGCTTGTGCGCGCCCTTCTCGGTCTCTGTGCGCATTTTTTATGTGTGGTGTGCCGCTAGCGCAGTGACTGATTCAGGCCATGGCGCTCGCATGGAAGAAATTATATATATATATATATATTTCACCTTCTCTCGCTCCGCCCCTTCGCCCCCCGCCTCTTCGGACTCTCTTCAATCTTGCAGACAGTGAGAGCAAACACAGGGCCGTACAGGTGGCCGGATGGCGGATACCACAGGAATGATGGCGGGGCTGTTGGTCGGCGGTGGTGGGTGGGCACCTTCTGTGCCAGCGTGTGTATCCCTGTGCGTGTGTCTCTCTCTCTGTCTGTGTCTGTCGAGAGCCGCCGTCGATTTTTTTTCTTTGGGCCCCTCCCGTCCCGACTGTATGGTTGCGGTCAGACACAACTGAGGTACGAAAAACAAAATGAATGGGCCTACCTTGACTCCTCTCTGTGCATACCCCTCCCCTGCACAGGAGTTGGGGCGCAAGGGCAGCGCTCTTCCGCACCCCTCCCTCTCTCTCGATCGCTTACGGTGCGCCACCTTCGCACCACGCCCTTCGAGACCCCCTCCCCCTTTCTCCAACTGGACAGACACGTGCTTATTCGTCGGGAGGCGGGGGATGCCGGAGCCTCAAGTGTATGCGTCAGCGACAGAGGGATATCGGGGCACGCGGGTGTGATTCAATCGGTGTGGGGTTGAAGTGCCGCGCTCATGCCCCTCCTACTCCCCGACCCTACGGTCGCTCCCTGCAGATATATATATATATATCGGAGGGCACCGCATGCGCATATCTTTCGTCTCTCACTATGGTAGCGTGTGCGCGTGCTTGTGGGTACGTGTGGACGCGCGTGTGCTGCGCACCCCTCCGCCTTGATCTGTACCGCCGTCTCCCCCCCTCTTTACCCCCCTCCCCTCCCCACATCTTCTCACCCCGCGCCTCCCTCTCACTCGGGGTAAACACGCTGACGCCCACGCCCACACACCATACCGCACATATGCCCTTCATTGGGTGCAGATGTATACTGAATTTCTCTGCGTCTTTCTCAGTATTCTCTCTCTGTTCCCCTAGCTGAACGTGCGTGTGTGTGTGTGCGTCGTGGGCGCCGTTGCCGCTCATCCCCGTCGTCGTCGCGGTCCGCCTCGTGACGAAAAAAAAATTTCCCCTTTTTTTGCTTTGGCTTCGCTGCTTTTTTTTTTTCGCCCATTTTCCTCGCGTGTTTCGCTTCTTCTCTTTTGCCATCCGGGGGATTGCGCCCCCTCCCCCCTCCCGACGCGCTCTTACTCTGTGACTGTGCATTTCTCTTGCTTGCTCGTTTGCGTATCTGTTCGTCTGTGTGTCTGTGTGTGCCTCTGTGTTGGCCACGTTGGCGCTCGCCCCACTGTTTACAGGCGGGTACGCCCCGGATCACTGAGGCTCCCACACCAGGCACCAGGGGGGAAGACTGCGCCCATCCTTCTCCCCCCTTCTGTGCGCGCTCGAGTGAGCCCCACCAGCGTCACTGTGGCCGTTTGGGGGAGAGAAACAAAGTAGCGCCGGCGGTCGACTTGCCCCCCAACCCCTCCCCCTCCCCTCCTCTCCTCTCGGCACACACAGTTTTTTCTTGCCAGCACATCAGCGGCAGCTCGCGCTCGCTCATCTCTTTCACTTCCTTAGACACGCACGCTGCTCCGCTTGCGCATGTGCACAGAACATCTTCAACGGAAAGTAATCTGCCACACAGAAGCACACGCGAGGGTTCCCCCTCCTTTGCAGGAAAAAGAAAAAAATATATCTGCAGGGCTCCGCCACGTCACGTGACGCCATAAACGCTCACCATTCGGTACCTCTTATTTGCCCTTTTTCTTGTCGCCGCTATTGCTGCCCGCTTTTTTATTCTTCTCTTCGTTAGCAGAGCTTCACTACACGTAGAGGCGATGGGCTGCGACTCATCCAAAGAGAGTGTGGCGCCCAGCATCACGCCCGCAAGCGGCAAGGGCAGCCGTGACCATGCCAGCAAGGAAAGATACAGACGCGCCAGTCCTAGCAATGGTAGCACCGCAGCCAAGGGCGTCAGGACGAGCGCGAGCGGCGCCAACAACGGCGGCGGCCGTCAAAGTAGTGGCGTGGCGGATGCTGCTGGCACCGTGCCGGATCAGAGCCGATGGCCGACGTGCCACTTCTGCCATGAGAAGATCCCAGAGAAGGATTACAACGCCCACACTGTCATGTGCGACGAGCGCGAGGTAACGTGCTGGAACTCTTGGTGCCGCCAGATTGTGCGGCAGGGCGACCTGCAGAAGCACCTTGAGGAGTGCGGGAAGCGGCAGAAGGCGATCTGCCCCAAGTGCGGTGTCGACATCCTTGCGATCGAGATGCATGCGCATCGAGATAGCTGCCAGCCAAAGTCATGCCCACACTGTGGGGAGATGTGCATCACACGCATTCACAAGTGGTGCCCGACGACGATCCTCTCCAAGGTGAAGCTCATCAACGGCCCCTTTGCCACGGATGTGCTGCAGCGCCGCTTTCTTCCTCCCGGAAAGGAGAAGGACCCGAGGGCGCATCTCGAGTACACCGTCGCGAGGATTCAGCTTCTGTGGCGGTGGATCAAGTGTAAAGGGATGATTGAGGAGACGATCTTCCGTAGCGTCTACAAAGAAATGGACCTGAAGAAGGAAGGCTTCGCTATTTTCAAGGCCCACGACAAAGTTAACGAGCAGCACGTCATGGCACCCAAGCGCTCGCGGTCGATGATTCAGGCACCGGTGGTCGCTCCAGCGACGTCTACGCACTACTTCCCCGTGAGCGCCAGCGTCCCCATCACCCTCCAACACGTCGAGCGGATGATCAGCGACATCAAAAATCATGTCCTTCTGCCGTACCCTGCCGCGTGGCGCGTCTTCACGGACGCGATGAACCACCTCAACACCATGCCTAACGTCGTGCGCGTGTCGCCAGCCGTCGGGGCCCGCGTCAGCAACGGCCGCGTCATTCAGGGCTGCAAGGTTGTCGTCGTCGGGGACTTGCACGGCCAGGTGGCCGACCTCCTGCACATCCTCAAGGAGAGCGGCATGCCGAGCGAGAGCAATCATTACATCTTCAACGGCGATTTCGTCGACCGTGGCGCGTGCGGTGTTGAGATTATCCTCATTCTGTTTGCGCTGATGCTGGCGTGCCCGAAATACGTCACGCTCAACCGCGGAAACCACGAGTGCGACTACATGAACGACGAGTATGGCTTCGACGTCGAGGTGAGCACCAAGTACGACCGCAACGTCTTTCGCCTCATCCAGCGCTGCTTCTGCGCCCTGCCGCTCGCCACGCTCATCGGTGGCAAGATCTTCGTCGTCCACGGCGGTCTACCGCGGCGGCGCGGGGTCAGCATCAACGACATCTCACGCATACAGCGCTTCCGGCAGGTACCGATCCCCAACTATTCGCAGCCCGAGGAGGACGAGATCTTTCAGGACATGCTTTGGTCTGACCCGGTCGAGGATATCAAGGGCTGGCGTGAGAGTCAGCGCGGCGCGGGCGTCGAGTTCGGCTCTGACGTGACGATGGAGTTCCTGGAGAACAACAGGCTGGAGCTCGTCGTGCGCTCGCACGAGGATTGCCTGAGCGGGTATCAGGAGCACCACAACCGCAAGCTGCTGACCATCTTCTCGGCCAGCAACTACGACGGACCGAACTCAAACTACGGCGCCATCTGCACCTTCATCGGTGACAACCTGGAGCCGTCCTACCACACGTACCAGATCTTTGAGGACGAGTACGAGGAGTTGCAGACGGTCAACCTCGCGGACTCCTTCACGCTAGGTGCCACGGGCACGGCCCGGTTCAATTCCTTTGCCGCCACCACTGGCATCATTGCAAGTGGAGTCAGCCTAAGCAGCCTCGTGAGTCGAGTGCTGCTGCACCGCCGTACAAAGGATGACATTCTTCGCGAGTTGCGCGAGCGAATCTACCAGCGCCGCCACCGCCTGCTAGCCTACTTCTCGAAGCTCGACCGCACCAACAAGGGGTCGCTGTGGATGATCGAGTGGGTGGAGTCGATGCGAAACGTGCTGAACCTCGACCTTCCGTGGTACTTCCTCCGCGGCTACCTTGTCGAGGTGGACGACCACTCACGTATCTGGTACGCACCGTTCTTGAACCACTTCCACAACATTCTGCAAGACTTGTGGGGCGAGGATTGGCAGCAGTCCGTCTGTGCGCGGGTGCTGCAGCAGCAGCGCATGAACCACCGCTCGCAGCTCGTTTCTGCCGCCTTTAACAAGGAGGTGGTGAACTACAACGAATTCTGCTCAGTCATGCGCGCCATCGACTACACGATGAGTGACTGCCAACTCTTTCAGCTGTTCGAGTCGTTTGACTCGAGCGGCAGCGGCCATATCAGTGGACCGGAGTTTATGAAGAAAGCTCAGCAGATCGCCAACTGCAAGCCCGACCCGCTCCTCTGGGACATCGATGTCATGGAGCAGCTGCAGAACATTGTCATCCAGGGCCGCAGCCAGCTCCCTTTGCTGTTTCGTGTGACGCCGAAGGACAAGGTGCTGTCCAAGGAGCGCTTCATGGCTGGCATGGCACAGCTCGGCCGCGGCATGCGTAAGCAACTGACGCAGCCGCAGAGGGAGGCGATCTTTGAGTTTATGAAGCAACGCATGCCGGAGGGTGCGGAGGTGACCTTCGACGTGTTTCTTCTGTGTGTGTGCGTCCTCGATCGTCGCACCATCGCTGGGCTGAAGCCGTCGTGCTCGCTCTCTGACTTCAATGGGCTGGGGCTAGCGCCCATCTTTTTCCGAAATACGAGCTTCTCTAGCCCCGTGAATGCACGCTGCATATGATTCGTAACATCCCTCGCTCTGGCGCTCTGACTAGGGTGCCAGAGCGCGCGTGTGCGCATGCATACCTTTGCGCATGATGGCAGCAACGGACGCTTGGCCCCGCATATGGCCTCTGCCCTCCCCCTGCGCTTTGTCTGCGTTACGCGAGTCCGCCAAACTCTTCAGATGCGTTCGCCTCCGTCATTCGTCTTGCGCGCACGTGTGAGGGGCTCGCAGGCGTCTCGCGTGCCTCCGACAAAATCCCCTTCATGGGCGATGCGGACATGTCAGGGAAGTGGTTGCTGTGCTCGCAGTGCGTACGTATGTACGCGCGCGCGTGTGTGTGTGTGTCTTCTAATACGGTCGCTATTATTTTCGTCAGCCTTTCACCTCCCCCTCTTTTTTTTCTTGCTTCCTCCTCCGTTTGTTTGCTGCGTTAGTGCTGTGGTGTGGAGGCGGGCGGCTATGGCGTAGATGGTGTGGTAGCCGCTTGCGTGAAGGAGTTGGCCCGGCGGCGTTGTGGGCGCTGCCGGCGCTCACAGATGCAGCGCACCTTTTATATATTTATATTTATGTTTTCCATTTGTTCTTTGGTTGCACCTCTTGCGCACTCCGTCGTTCTCTCTGTTTACGGTGTGCTCTGCCATCGTTTCCACTTTTGTTTTCCGCGTCTCTCTCTCTCTCTGTGAGTGTGTTTGTGTGTGTGTGTGCCGTGAGTGCCCTTTTCGTTGGCGCTGAACTTATGAAGCTTCGGAGACGTCCGCTCTGGCGCATCTTTTTCTGTCCCCCCCCTCACACCCTCTCTTCTCTCTCTATGGCATCTCCACTCGAGCCTTTTTTTGGTCATGCTGCGTATGTGTGCGTGTGTGTGGGGACACGTACACGGGGCGGGCGCTGTGAAGGGCCGGGAGAAAAAACGGCGAGTTATGAGCTGCAGCCGCTGGAGGAGCAAAGGGGCGTCGTGCGTGCGTGCGTGGGCAATTCTCCGGCAAGGCACAGCGGTGAGATGGGGGAGCGGGCCGCGCAACCTGTAAACGGAGCTCAGGCGAGAATCGAACGAGGGGGATGGTGGAATGGTGGTGCCCGCAGGAGGGACGGGGGGCCATTCATGGGCCAAAGTGAGGTCCGACTGCGTGAGCGGGGTGAGGAGTCCCCCCGCCCCTGCCCTCTCCGTATACGAGTGCGAGGGAGCGGCACTGGGGCATCGACTCTCTCTCTCTCACTCGCCTGGGCCCGTCTCACCCTCGTCAAGGTGCACATATACACACACACACAGATGGACACAGATGGCCGCCGCAGCCCTCTCCTCTCCGCCCCTCAACGCCCTCATGCCTCAACAAAAGGCGTTGAAGGTAAAGATGGCCGAGTGGAGCGATCGCCGCTCCCGGGCGGCAGCGCCGAACGTGGACGGCGGCGCAACGGGAGGGGTGGGCCTCATGGATGACATGGCGGCGATAGCCCGAGTGAGGCACACATGAACCATGCCTCGGGGCTGCTTGGCACCCGTCGGCGGGGCAGAGGGGACGCCAGAGGTACCCGCTTTCAAGCAACAGGCGACCCAGCTCGGGAAGAGGATCGAGGAGAACATCGAGGTTATGCCACCACAGAGCCAGCAGAGAGGGAGCTTTGGAGGGCGAGAGGGGTGAGTCGTCACCCGCCGGCCCCACTGCGGGTGGAGGAGATGCAGAGGGCCTACAAGGAGCTCTGCCGCACCCACCCGCGCGCCGCGCTCTTCCTGAAGCTGGCGTGGCACTGCGCCGCACGAGCGGGCGACCTGGGGACACTCCTGACAAGGGACGTGCACATCTCCGCACTCTCGGAGAGCTCGCCGACGGCGTCAGTGAGCATCACGATCCGCTATGGAAAGGGTGCGAGGTTCCGCGGGCCCTATGCGATAGGGACGCGACTGCAGCGAGAGGACGCGGCCCTGCTGCTGAAGCTGGTGAAGAGCCGAGGCCCAACGCAGCGCCTGTTTGCGGACGTGACGAGCCTCCGCGATCAGACGCAAAGAGTGGCGCGCTTTGCGAACAGCGCTACCAACGCCCTGCAGCAGAGGTGGGCCACGGACTTGCACCCGAAAGGTCGCGTCGGCGAAGGCCCGCCACGCACGCGGGTGCCGGACCCGTTGCCGAACGATAAATACTTCACCGCCAAGCACTCGGCGCACGCGGAGCCACGGGCCGCGATGCTGTGCCTGCAGTACCTGATGGCGCACGGGCTGGTCGCGAGAAGGGGCCAGACCATGCGCATGGCGGTGGTCACGGACCACTTTGCGATTGTGCGGGCGCAGCGGAAGCACAACGGCTTCGGCGGCATCGGCAGAGGGTACTGCCTGAACCGCCTGTACGCGTACACGACGGCCCTCTACCGAGCGCGTGCAGGTGGTGTTCTTTTACATCGCCGGCCAGGTGAACCCCGCGGATGAGCTATCACGCAATTTCGCCGACGACGGCGGTACGACACGGGGGTGACGCGGCGCGCTGCCGACAACCTGGCGGTGCCTTTTCTGCGAAGCACGTATTCCCCGTTATGCGAGCAGGCGCGCGGATCGCCGCCCACGTTTCTCGCAACAGGGCACGTGGATGGGGGCGACATGGCCCCCCTCCCCACTCAGGCTCACCCACAACGGGGCCCCAGCACCCCTGACGGGGAGTTCTTTCCCCGGCCAGCGTTCCCTTACCGCGGCACGGACGGCGGCCTCTTTCGTGTCCAGAAGGGAGAGGCCACTGCGGGGGAGGGTGGTGGTGATGGTGGCCGCCAAAAAGCGCTGGACCACGTACTACCACACCCACGAGCCCCAAACTTACTGAATCGATGAGCCATCGGCTACACCGTTAACGGTGGTGGAAAGATGAAGGCCAGCCATTCCGTTTCTGTTGTGCTACTCTCAACTCCTCCCCACGTCCCCACCCCGCGCCAACACAAAGGGGGGAGGCTCGTGCGATGCCCCATGGGCATACGCTAACATTGTCGGAGGTCTTTTGTTGCGTGAAATTCCCAATCCTCTTTCCGGCGTCGGTGTCTTTGGATGGCGCGCCTTTATGCGTGGGCGTGCACGGTCCGACTCACATCCAGCACTCACAGAGAGAGAGAGTGAAGGCAACGGAAGTGCGCCTCGAAAACTGAGGGCAGTGTCTCTGTCTCGGAGCGTGTCTGTGCCGGTATTATAAGCAGGCACACATATTGGTGCGTGTATGCATCTGTGCCAGCTTCCCTCAGGTCTTCTCTCCATCCCCTTTGGGACTCCGCTTATCAGAGGCGAGTCCTCGCCAGCGTCCTTCTCCGCACAGAAAGAAAAACTGATCTTAGTGGAGGGTGGCTGCTGCCTTGTCGGGACAGGCCGCCGCTGTCCCTCTTCTCCCTACATTGATTGCAGTCCTCTCGACGTGGGCGTCTCCCCTTTTTCATCTCTACCCACCGACACAGCGGGCATTTCCGCGCCTGCGAGCGTGGTGAGCGGGGCGAGGGGAGAGGGAGAGAGGCATGCGGCAATTGCGGCGCTTGGAAACGTGCACATGGCTGCAGGCATGACATCGAGCGGCCTCTGCTCTGTCTGCTGCCTACTGCGCTTTTCTTTCTTTTACCGAACTTGCCTTCCACCTCTTCTCCGTCGCCGCTCCTGACGCTCGCCGTGCCCCTTGCTGCGTGTGCGATTTCTCCCCTGGCACTGCGTAACGGCATGCGCCGTCAGTGCAACACCACGCGCCCATCAAGACGGCCTTTTGCATCTCGTGTCGCCCTCGGCGTTGCCACCTGACAAACATCGTGCTCGCGCACGGCTCGGCTCCATCTCTCTGTTCCTCTCGCTCTTTCTCTCTGTCGCCGTCATTTAGGAAGCGCCAATCGCTCACCGATTTCGCCCTCCTTTTTTTTCCATCCGTTCCCTCTCCTCCTCCTCCCCCTTCCCGTCAACAACAAAAAAGTTAAACCGATCCGATAACAGCAGCGAACATGTTCACGCGTCGTGCAGTCTCTTCTGCGGTAGGCGCAGCCGCCATGGTGACGTCGTCTTCGCTCTCCGTGCAGCGTCGCTACGATCACGACCGCTGGTACGGCCACGCCCTGGAGCTGGACACGCACAACTACAAGTTCAGCGGGGAGCCCCCGAGCTGGATGAAGGCGCGCACGAAGACGGAGGAGGAGACCAACTTCGCCAAGAGTGTGCTGCCGCACATCGACTTCGCCTCGAGCTACGAGTGCTTGCTCTTCGACGCGGATCGCCTCAACAGCAACCTCAACCGAAAGGAGTTCGGCAACGAGATCAAATACCGCCTGGAGAAGCAGGCCAACACCGTCGCCCGGGCGCAGCAGCTGCTCAAGGACCAGAAGGCAGGCACTGGCCCGAACGCGGAGAAGATCGAGAACACACTGATCGCTCGAATTTTCGATGAAGAGCATGTGCAGGCGGAGATGAAGTACGTCAAGTGCATCCGTGCGAACGAGCTGGCCGAGGACAACCGCCTCGATATCTTACCAGGCGGCTCGCCCAACTCGTTGCGTGAGAAGACGCGGTGGAACCTCAACACAGAGCTGCACCCGGCCGACCGTGCGGAGATCGGCGCTCGCCTGACAGCGTGGCTGCCGGAGAAATACCACATTGTGTACTTCGATGACTTCCAGACGGTGGCGGCCAATGACGCCACCGCCCGCCGTGAGATGCTGGAGATCGTTGAGAACGTGAGGAAGGAATACGCGGTGGAGGCGAAGGAGGGCGGATACGAGATCGACCTCAAGGAGACCGTGGCGGAGCTGATGGACGACGTTGACCCGACCCGCGCCATCACAATGGAGGCCATCAAGCGCTGCAGCGACATCCAGCAGCTGGAGGACTGGTCGCACCAGGTGCACGAATACAACGGCGACGACCGCATTATCGAGATCTATGCTCGTGCTGCGGAACTCACCAAGAATGCTGAGCACCAGGCGCTGGTGAAGCAGATGCGCGAGTGGCGCAAGTTGGCCACGAAGCATTAGAGGAAATATATGAGGAGACCGACGACCCCCCTCTCCTCCCCTCCTCCAGAGGCTGCGGCTCTCTCGGGCTCTGTGCTCGATCGTTTTTTTTTAGTGTCCAAGTTCATCGTGCCGTGACGGTGATGTGAACACTGCCGCTGAGCTGTGCGCACCTGCCTCTGCTGCGCAGACTATTTGCGCTCCCCGAGAGAGAGATGCACAGGAAGCGACCTTGCCATGCGAGGGGCACCTCTTACGCATGTGCATGCGTTGAGTGGGTGCGTGCGCCGTCGTGTACATACCTGTGCTGACTGTTAGCTGAGTTGACTGAATGGATTTGTATCTTTGATGGCGCTTTTAAGCAGGAAATACACACACACACATTTATACATGAGAGAGAGATGGGGAGGCAGGAGGTGTGCGCACTGTAAGGTTCATCTGAAATGGTTCACGCACGCACGCTTGCACGCACCGGGAAAGCGTTGCAGCGTCACGGGATAGAGAACGCATATATAAGCCCAAAGACTTTCAGTAGTGAGTAGTACAGGAGTGCGTGCGTGTTTTTGTGTGCGTGGGCGGGACTGTGCTCTCATCCCGGGTGGGGTTCGGGTGGGTGGGTACGTTCGAGCGGAAAAGCAAGGCGTTGCCGTATGCGCCGGTGCAACAAAGAGGGCCACACTCGGCGAGGCGTGTGCGTCTCTGTGGAGGCTGCCTGCGTGCGTGCTTGTGCGCATTGTCTCGCCCCCTCCGCTGCCGCCGCCCCCCTCCCCTTCCCTGTCTGTCCGCCTGCCTCACCACGTCCGACGGCCCGTTGTGCGTTGCGCCGATTTTTTCCCCCTCTTGTGCGGTCGTTTTTTCCCCCTTCCCCCTTTTTTCCTTTACGGGCTAGTATTTGTTTTTCGCTTGTGCCGCTTCGCTTCTTCTCACCGGCCGCCGTGTGATGACCGTCGTCATCGCGCTCGCGCATGAAAGGGTGGCCGAGTAGAGCGGCGACGGACACTTACCCTCCTCCCTCCCTCCCTGTGTTCGCATGCCCATCGTAGTGTAGGAGTACATCGAAAATTATGCCATGAAGTCCTCCCAACGCGGGAAGGGAGCTCCGGAAGAGGGTGTCGGCGGGGAAGCACGACGGCGGATGGTGATCTGCCTTGCCCCTCCCCCCGCCTCATCACTGAGCACGCACGCAGGCAGCGAAGAGAAGAGCCTCAATGAAGCGCTTGCCGAGGCCAAAGCTGATCGTGTGTGTATGCATGTGCGCCTGTGCGAGGTGTCGAGTGAGGGAGAGCGAGGGTGGGCGAGGGCGAGAGTGAGAATGGCCACATGCGGCGCGCTCGCCACTGGCAACCATGCGAACTCACAGACACTCCGCTGGGGGTGCCGAGCGCGGCGTCTCCTCTCTCATCTCTGCGATGACTCGCCTTCCCTTTTTTTTCTTCTGCTCCTTCATGTGTGCATCTGACGTCGAACTTCTCGGGACCTGTCTTGGCTCGAGTCGGGGCACTTCAGCGTCGATGGCTATGGACGTGCCACCTCTCTGGCGCACGTAGTGTTGCACGCCTTCACAGGTCCCTTCGCCTTGGCGCGGACGCGGACTTCTCCTCTGTCGTCTCGCCAGCACACTGACCCAGCAGCCTTGGCTGGCATACAAGAAGAAAGCGCTCTGCTGTTACTGCGTGCGTCTGGGCAGAGGCGGAGCGAGAGGGCGTCCGCCACACTCCGAGACCGAAGCGCGCATCTGCCTCAGAAGACGGTGAGGAGTACACGAGCGGAACAGGCAGTGGAGAAGTGGGCGCGTTTTTTTTCTTTTTTTGCGGAGCCTGTGGGCGTGCTCGCACACTCCTTTAATTCAAGTGCAGGTCGATCATCGACGCACAAGCAAAGTGGGCCACTGTCACTGCTGGCGTTACCGGCTCCCTGCGCACTCGCGCCGCTCTGTCTGGGCGCACAGGCGAACGCGGTAGGTCTCCAATGCCGAAGTGGCGTATCGGCGGGGCGTTGTCCGCCTCCTCCGCGGGTGCGAGCAAAGGAATTACAAAGGCGTTCGCCTTCTGGCAAGACCGCGAAATACATTTCGACGCCGCAGCGCCGGTGCTAAAACTGCGCGAGAATACAGAATACGTCTACGCTTCATTCAAGAACGTGGAGGACACGAAAGGCAACAACGGACACGCTGGTACGCTGCTGGTGACCAACCTGCGGCTGCTTTGGTCGAGCTCGCAGCGGCCAGACATAAATATCAGCATCGGCTACTACTGCGTGCAGAAGCTGACGGTACAGGAGGCGGAGTCGAGACTGGCCGGTGGTACGACGGAGAGCATCACACTCAGCGCAAAGTACGGCACTAGCCGCTTTCGATTTATCTTCTCGGTGGCTCACAGCGATGGCAACAACAGCCCGGCCGCGGGTGCGAGAGACGGCGGGGGTGCGCAAGGGGACCACGCTAGCGGCGGCCGGCCTCGCAAGGCCACGGCGACCTGCGAGCGCCTGTACGCCACCATTCGCGCTGTCTGGAACGCCTACGAGAGCACGCGCGTGTACCGTGAGCTCCGCGTGCGTAGCGCGGTTGTGCAGCACGGCCATCTCACCCTCCTCGACGGCGAGAACCTCATCTCCCGCACCGCCGGCGTGAGCAGCGTGAGCAAGGATGAGGGCCACCTTGGTACCTTCATCGTAACCAACATTCGGGTCGTGTGGTTCGCAACGACGGAATCCTTCAACGTCTCCGTACCGTATTTTCAGTTTGTCGGCCTCCGCTCGCAGATGAGCAAGTTCGGCCAGACGCTGGTGATCGAGACGTCGAGTTATGCCGGCAACTTTGTGCTTGGCTTCCGCGTGGACCCGGAGGAGAGGCTGAGCGAAATGTACGCGGAAATCAGCACGCTGTGGCGCACCTGGACGGCCCGCCCTTTGCTGGGCATGAAGGTGGCGCTGCGCGACAGTGCGCCCGAGGGGATCACATCAGATGCCCAGGACGTGGCGGAAGGCGACACTGATCGAGAGAACAGGCACAGGGAACAGCCGCTCGGCAGCGGCGGCCCGGCGAGCGCCGGCGACTCCGCGAGGCCCGAGCGGCGAATGGAAGGGCACAACGTTGTGCACGAAGCACCGTCGGACGCGTTCGCGGCCTACTACGCGGATGATGGGCATAAAGGGGCAGATCGACACCCCGTCTACGAGCGGTCCATTGGCCTCGCCGTAGAAAAGCTGCGCAAGGGGGCCACCATGCAAAATCTCTGGGAGACCTCCGCACCCCCTTTATAGGGATGAGACGAGGGAGCGGAAGGGCGCGCAGTGAGAGCGCACTGCGCATCAATGCGTGCTCGATGCGTACTGAGGAGTCAGCAGCGCATGCTGATACCGATGCCGTTGTGACGTATTCAGGCGCTTCTGCTCACCTGCGGTACCTTTTTGGACCCGGCCCGGACATGCTCATCCTGAGCTGGCATCCGTCTCTCCTGGTGCGCATATGTATGTCGACGTCTCTCTGGCGCGCGTGCGCGCTCTCGAACCTCTTTTTTGTCGTTCGTAGCGCGTTCCCGCGTGGCGCACGAGCATAGATCAACACAGAAAGCGGCGCAGTGCCGCGGATGCGTCGACTGTGCATCTTTCGCCCCCTCCCCCCTCACGCGACAGCCGTTGTCAGAATTCTGTGCGTCTGTCTCGCTCATCTGCACCGCAGATTGCTGTTACTGTAAGGTTACGTTTCGCGCATACGTGCGTGTGTGTGTGTGTGCCTCCCCTCTCCTCCCCTCACTTCACCCCACTTCCGTGGCAGAAAACGGCAACAACACGGCGCCTGCCACCGCTCACACGGAGGCAGGTGAGCCTGTCCTTCTGACGCGTACGTGTGCGCGCGATATGGAAGTGGAAACACCGCAAAGAGCCTTTTTCGCAGAAAAGGCATGCACGAACACCTGCACAACGCTGTTGGACGCTATCCGGGCACTTATCCTCGGTCTCTCTCTCTCTATTATCGCTTCTCGCAAAAAAAAAATTACGTGTGGCCGGGCCGCTGCTGCCACCACACCCCCGCCAATGTGAGATGGGGTGGGGTGGGGTGGGGTATATGCTCGCATGCGTTTCCTTCCGAGAAAGCACGTACGCCTCTCCCGTCGTAGTCTTCGTCTTTCATTACTGTGTGCGCCTCTCCTCCCCAGCCGAGCTGGGCGCGTCTCCCCGCAGGGAAAGGCGCGATTGAGCAACGCGGCGCGGCAGAAGGCGCGCGCCTGTGAGCGTGTGTGTGTGTATGTGTAGGTGTGTGTGGGCGTCTCTTGAGCAGATACGAGACGGCTGCAGTCAGCCGAGAGGGCCAGCGCGCAAGCAAAGGAAGGGAAGTTGCGTCCGCTCTCTTTCCCTCCCTCTACTCCCCTTCTTTACGCCTTCATCGATCACTGCTACGCGACCTTTCACGGGGGGAGGAAGGGGGGCAGCCGTGCTGCTCAGCCGACGCACCCGTGAGCCCCCATACAGCGGCACACGACACCGCCCCGATGCAGATTATCCTCAAGAGTCGAAATCGCTTCTTTTCGCTGGCGCTATGGAGTGGCGCGACAACCGTGGTTATGTTCTGGCTGGTGCTCCGCCGCACCGGGTTCAACACCGCCTACAGCCGGTGCACCTACCTCGTGATGATGGGGGAGTACAAGCAGCTGCTGGAGCCTGGCACCTTCCCGAGCAACGAGCGCCTTCCGCCTCACCTGCGACTTGACAAGCTTTCATATTTGGACTTGCGCGACACGGAGATCGCGCTGCCTCCTGTGATTGACGTCAGCATCTCGGACAGAGATCAGGTAACGCGTCTGGAGGATCAGCTGCCGTCGACAGAACGGTCCGACATGCACGTGCACTTTGGGCCACTTCGGACACAGACGATTGTCATGACGCCGAGCTCGAATGAGCGGTACGTCCGGCGGCGACTCGGGCTGTCGGAGAAGGACCGTAAGTGTGTAGAAGCCGAGGGGAGGGCGACGGTGGGCACTTGAGGAGACTCGGCTGTGACGAACAGCGGTGCGTTGTGCGCGGAGGAGGAGGCAGACAGGCGGTGTAGAGGGCCGCGGATGGCCCCCGCCATGCCTTCCTCCTTCCTCTCTCTCTCTCTTTCCCTTTCTCTCTTTCTGGGTATGCTGTAATGCCCATGACCTCACGAGGGTGCGCCAAGCCTCTTTTCACAGCTGAAATGCACGCCGGTGGATTCGCGCTGCATTCACACGCGCCATGGGAGAGGCACGGAGACGCCGGGTGCCTGCGCGAGCGCTCCGTACCACAGTGTAGTCATCACCAGCGCGATTTGTTTCTACTTCTCGCTCTTGTCTCTCTGCAGGGTGTCCCTAACCCACCCTCAATGCCCCGCGGGCGGCGATGACGGTGCGGACTCGCTTCTTGTGGTTCGAAGGCGTCGCCTTGAAAGACGCCGCGCTTCCGCCACGAGCTCTTCTCTTGTTTGCGTTGCCAATGACAGGGGCTCGCTTGACCTCACCGCACTCCTCTCCCCCTCTCCCGCTCCTGTCCCTCTCTCCCTCACCCCGTCTTCCACACACACATGTGGCATGGGCGATGCTGTCGGTGTGAATGGCCGCCCTCTTCACCCTCGCCGTGCGCCATGGATCGGCGCTAGCTTGAGCACGTCCAACACGCAGCGGTACGCAAGCATCGGATACACACGTCCTCAGTGAAGCCGGCCAATAAGAGAGGCGAGGCGCTGCTCTTTCCTGTCTTCACGTACTCCGCTGTCGTTGCGTTGCTGCTGCTGCTCGTGAGTGGAGCTTTACCCTCTCTGCCTCTGCCTCTGCCTGTGTGTGCCTGTGCCTGTGTGTGTGTGTGCATGAGTGCATGAGCGCCTGTAACCCCGACGTGTGGACCTCGTTAGCGATTAACGCCCCCCTCTCCCTCCCTCCCCGTCCCATCCAACTGAAAAATGTACACCTCGCTTGGTATATCGGCCGAGCAGGTGTACGGTGATATGTACACGGCGTGGCTGCGCGATACACACGAGAAGAACACGCCAGACGTGAAGCGGCTTTACACCACCACCATCGAGAACGGGTTCGGTGATCAGAAAATACTGCTGCGCCGCCAGCGGCTCGGCGCCAACTTCATCAACAGTCTTGCGCCACTGCTGCACCAGTGCTCGTTGGTGAAGCTCGACCTCCACGGCAACATGCTGCGTGATGTGGGGTGTGGCCTGCTCGTTCATGTGCTGCGGGATATGCCCCAGCTGACGTATCTTGATCTCGGGGCCAACGCCATCGGCTGCTCTTCGGTTGTGGCGAGCGGCATCATCGGCAGCGGCGGTGGCGGCGGAGCGGTCTTGAAGGGCAAAGGAAACGGCCGAAGCAGCCAAATAGGCGCCTCCGCCTCTCGCCCGGGTGGGGCAGCGGGGCGCAGTGCCGGCGCGGGTGGTGAAAACTCCCGTGTCAGCAGCAGCTATCTCAGTGTTATGCAGGGCCTCGGAGGCGCCATCGGGCAGCACAAGCGTCTCGCGGTGCTCATCCTTGGCTCGGATAGTGAGGAGGCTTACGCTAATCAGATCGAGGTGAACGGCGCAATGCTGTTGCTCGAAGGCTGTGTGCTGAGCCGCACGCTGAAGCGCCTCGATCTCAGCGGCAACCCTTTTGCCATGAGCGGCGATACCCTCTCCGCCGGCGTGGCGCCGAGGACGACCGCGGCGGCCGACGACGCTGCTGTCGGCGCCCGCGTTGGCAGTGCATCGATATCGGAAGCGGACAGGGCTTCGGCAAAGGGCGGCGGGGCGTATGGGACGCGTTCTGCCCCGCGCACTCCGGTGCAGCTCCTCGCTCAGCTTCTGCGAACGTCCGCGGCAATCACACACCTGACGCTGCGATCGGTGGACCTCACGGATGCGGGGGCCGCTCTCCTCTTAGAGGCCGCCGGCACCAGCCGCACTCTCCAGCATCTCGACTTTAGTACCAACGGCCTATCTTCTCGTGTAGCTGATGTTGCTGGGATGCTACTGCAGCAGCGCATCGCTGCCGTGCGTGGCGGCGCCTTGGGCTGCACATTGCAGTCGTTAGCGCTCGCGCATAACGACCTGTGGGGCAACGGTGCCGCAGCGGCGCAGGCGCACCGCGGCAGCTTCGGCATCGGCACCCCCTCTACCGCCGCGCAGACGATGCACACTGGCGGCCGGGTAGACGATCGTGCACCGCGTACAGGGACAGTGGCCTCGGTGCCTTCGGTATCCACGTCCAAGTACGTCAACCGCACACGCGCCTTGCGGAGTGGCATCCACGACCACACCGGCGATGTTTCTCAGCCGGAGCCCCTCTCGGGGCAACCGCAGTGGCACCTCGACTCCTCTCCCGGTGTTGCCCTCCTGCTTGCTCTGAGCCACGATCAGTTCATGACGACCCTCATCCTCGACGACTGCGTGATGAATGACGCGGCCCTCTGCACACTCTGCCGGTCACTCATGACCAACAAAATGTTAAAGGTCCTCTCGATGCGGCACAACTATCTCTCTTCCGACGGTGTCGTTCAGCTCGGCCGCGCTCTGTGTCGCCATCCCTCTCTGGAGAGGCTCCTCCTGTCAGATAATGCGATCGAGGATGAGGGCGCCTGTGCACTCGCCACGGCCCTCGGCCAGCCTGACGCGCCGCTGGTGGAGCTGGACGTCGCCAAGACGTGGCTGGGTGACCGTGGGCTGATTGCGATTGGCGTAGCGCTGCAGACGAATGTCTCGCTGCGCGTGCTGCGCGCCTCTGACAATCACTTCACCCACAACGGTGGCACCTCCTTCGCGTCGCTGCTGGCGGCCAACAACTTCATTGTGCAGTGCGAACTCGGAGCGACGAGTGTGCCGCATCATATTTTGCTGCGGGTGCAGCGGACGACGGCGCGCAACCGCGCCCGCGCCGACAACGCAGACGCTGACGCGCTGAAGTCGGAGGTGGTCCGACTCCATTACCAAAAATACAAGCTGTTAGAGGCGCAACTGGAGTTGGAGGCGCTGCGCGAGAGCAACGCCGAGATGAAGCGCACGTCTGAGAACTTCGAGCTGCAGACGAAGCAGGATCACAGCGACTTCCTGAAGCGTATTCGAGAACTCGAGGAGCAAGTGGAGAACGCGAAGCAGCAGGAGGCGCGTTATACGGAGCAGAAGGCCCGGCTGGAGGCCGACCTGGCCAAGGCGGAGAGAGCCCACGTGGAGGACATGACGTACATGGCCGATCGGCTCGCTGTCGAGGTCGGCCTGCGCGAGAAGGCGGAGGCGGAGCTCCAAGAGCTGCAGCTGCAGCTGACGGACTGGCAGGAGAATGGGCCGGAGCGGGAGGCGCGGAAGCGGGAGCAGCTCGCAGCACTTAAGGCAGATCAAGAAGCGTGGTCCTCACAGCGTAAGGCGTACCGAGACCGTGCGGCCGAGTTGCAGAGGCAGGTCGACGCACTCGAGGCTGCTGCTGCAACCGCGTCTAGCAGGACGCCCAAGAGGGGTAAGAAGTCTGCGAAGTCGTGAGGAGGAGTACGCGGGTGCGGAAGAGCGACGTCTTCGCCTCCTCCCCCTCCCTCCCATGCGCGTCTGTGTTCGCTGTTCGCTGTCGCCCCCATCAATGACTTGTCGGCTGCTTTCGTTTTTTTTCGTTGTTTCCGCCTTCTCACGCGCTCATGATGTTTCGCTCCCCCCTCTTCCTCGCCGGTGTGGTGCCTCTGCACTTCCCCCTCTTTCCCCCTCCCTCTGCGCTGGAAGTGGATGTAAGATAGCCGAAGATGGGTGCATTTAGCTCTCTGTATCTATCTCTTAGCGTGGCATGCACCCAGCTCTTTCTGTCTGCGCATCATGTACAGCAACCCTGTGTGCGTGCGTCTGACACACACACACACACTCACGGACTCAGTTTGTGCGATGGCAGAATTCCACGGCCACATCCACCGCCTCAACTGCAACGAAACGTGTACGAATACATGAAGGGAAGAGCTCAGGAGAAGGAGGAGGGCTGGGGCGTGCCGTATACGGGAAGGGCAATGGTGCGGAGGCCACCGCTCTGCTGATCGCCGTGCTGCCTCTCTTTGGCTTCTCGACACGCATCCCCCCTCCTCCCCCCTGCACCGCCATGCGATGCGTCAGCCTTTTTCGACGCGTCACATTTTCTTTTTTCTTTCACAAAACGATCTCGCCAACCCTCGCTCGGCCATCTTCTCCACTCCATGCGCTCGTTGTATTTCCCATCGCACACATCACCATCACCACCACACACACACACACACACAGCTGCATGTGCTGAGTCCTCCCCCCTTTTCCCATACGTCGCCGCCGCTTGCACATCCTCTCTCCGCTACACCTCTCCCTCTTCCCCCTCCTTAGCTCTTCACCCCTCTCTTTCTGCTCTCCCCTTCCCGCTGTGTTTGGGCCTATAGCTGCGCTATCTCGGTGCTCAAAGCCCCTCTTCACCCGCTACTACTGCCTCACCTCGCACTACATCGCCCACTACACGAAGCACTCCTTCGGATCCTCCCCCAGAGACGGCAAAAAAGCGAAGTCAGCCCCTCTCCCCTCCCCTCCCCCTCTTCCTCCACACACACACACACACCACCGCCACCACCAATATGGTCAACCTCAGCGCCAGGCTCCACATCTCGGCCTCCAACCACAAAGAGTTCCACATCTACTACCTAGCCAAGCACTCGAAGCAGTGGACGCGCCGTATGCATCTCATTGGCACCGTGGTCGGGGTGGTTGGCGCTGCTGTCTCGGCGGCGCGCATGGACGCCATCGGCGCTGCCTTGAGCGCGGCTGTCGGTGCGGCGATTTGTTGGACGGGCGACGCAGCGGTGGAGCAGACACAGCCGACCACCTTCAAGAACCCGATCTGGTCGGTCATGTCCAACTTCAAGATGGTGGCATCGATGCTGAAGGGCGACATGAGTATCTAAGCTGTCGACCTCGCAGAGTGGGGTAGGGAGGACGGGACGACGGAGGACGCGAAGGGATCAGGAGTACGTGAGGAGAAGAGCTCCAGATCAGCCATGACTCCCTCAAGAACGGTTGACTTGGTATCGGCGTAGTGAGCGATGGGCAGGTGGGGTTAAAAGGGAGTAGGGCTGGGGTAGGGGATTATTAATGGGGCGGAAGGGCATAACGGAAGATTGCATGAGCGACGCTGTGCCCCCCCCTCCTCCCCTCCACCCGAACCCACATACACACACACACGCCTGCACTCTCCTCCCCCCTCTCTCTCAGTATCTAAATGTATACATACCGGCATTAAGCATATACACAGCGGGGTCCCCCCCTTTCCGCGCTCATCGCGTCCTTCCTCCACCTGCCGTCGTCCCGGCGAGGAGCCGAATCGTTCTGAGCGCTTCAGTTTTTTTTCGTGTGTTCCCTCGCGCTGTTGACCGCACTTCGCTTGAGCGCCTTCACAGTCGCGCGAACGCCTTATCCGTTTCCATATCGTCTCGCGCTTCCCACCCTCTCTCTCTCTTTCTGAGTGCATCTCGAAGCGCTTGTCGCCCCCTCCTCTTCCCCTCCCTTCGCCTCCTGCGATGCAATGGCTTGCACCAACACCGACAGCAGCCGTGGGGCCGCTCGCCGGCAGCGAAAAAAAAAGAAGCTGTAATCTTAAACGCGCCCCCCTCTGTCTGTCGTGTGCCCCTCGCTTTTGTGTGTGTGTGCTCCATGGCGCTACTTGACTCGCTGCTAATCTTTCGCGCTGCCTTTTTTCCGAGTACACCCCCACTCTCCCACTCTCCCACTCTCCCACTCTCCCACTCTCTCTCTTTCGCTTGCTCGCTGCTGCACCTGCTCGCATCGGCTTTAGCTCTTGCAGCGGGTCTAAGCGACGCTGTAGACAATGAAGGAAAGGTAACATCTGCGCGTGCTTGCCCACCCGTGAAGTCCTTTCAAGGAAGATGGGCGTGATGCGCTCGTGCAGAAGTGACGTTGTGCATGCCCGCGTGTGCTAACGTGTGGGAAGGGCTCTGAGCAGCTGCTGCGAGACATGGCTGTCGGACTTCGCGCGCTCTTAAGCGTGCCTACACACACGCACACACGAAGAAGAGCGCACGCGGACGAATGTCCCGTGCATTCCTCTGTGGCGCGATGGAGGGCGGCTTCGTTCACAGCAAGCGGAGGCCAGGCGGGAGGAAGAGCGTGAAAACAAAATTGCAGCCCCAACGGCATGAGAAATGCTCTGTGACGCGTCCCTGAAAAGAGAGCGGCCACATGGGTGCATACGTTACCCACACACAACCTCACCAGCCGACCCGCGGCTTTGTGTGCGAGTGTGTGTCTTTTTTTTTGCTCTCCGGATGTATTTCCCTCTCCTCTCAGCTGTTGTGTCTCGCACACATTTGTGTCTATCGGCCTCCGCCTCGCTGTCTTTGCTCCCTCACGCGCACATGCGGTTGCGTGGCTAGGAGCAGTAAGAGTAGCTCCTCCTCCTTACTGCCAAGCGAAAACAAAGAAAGAAGCGATATCAAGTCAAGAAGAAGAGGCGGAGGGGGGACGCAAGGCTGTAAGGGAGACGGTGGAGGCGAGGAGGAGGAAAGGTGATGCTGTAGAACACAATGCGGCTGCTCCAAGTGATCGCTGCGTTGCCTGAATATATATATGGAACGTTGGTGAAGAGGAGGTGCGAGGTACGGAGTAGGCCGCCTGTACGGCACTCGGAGGGGAGATGGAGGATGGCCCATTTCCTGAGTGGGGGAGGGGGGAAGGCACATACGACAACGGCTCCAGTAGCAGCAGCGGCACTTGCCCACGTGCAACAGATAACCCACTCTTCTTCCATGCCGGTAGGCTCCCCCTCCTGTTCCAAAGGCTCGATGAAGCTTAAGCGCACCCACACACTTGTACTCACCCAGGCATAAGACCCCCCCTCCTCCTCCCCCCCCGATCAAGTCATCCGTTTCCTCGGGAGGCACACCCGCGTCGACTCCTGCTGGCACCCGGAATTCTGTATCTCTGCGTCAACATAACGCATGTACGCACGCACGTTTTCTTTTTTTTCCTCCCACGCAAGATCAGTGCACCATCATCTCCATCGCCTACGCTGCATGGCACGCGCTTTTCTGTCCTTCTGTAGCTGCACATGCACACAGGCATACCGTTTACTCCATCGAAAGCTCAGCGGCGCCGCTCACTCCTACCTCCTCTTCTTCCTCGGCCTTCTTCCACCGCCTCCCCTGCCACTGCCGATTCTGTGCGTCTCTCCGCCTTCTGCAAAAATCCTTTACCCAACCCGTCTTCATCGCCCCCCCGCCTCCGCCGCTCCACCACAGTGCGAAGACTACGCACCTTTCGCCGAAGGACACACACACACACAGACACATTCAGAGAGAGAGAGACAGACAGACAGACATACGTGCAGCAGAGCCCAACAGAAAGGAATGGTCTCCTTCACTCCTCAGCTGCAGGTGAGCTGCTCCTCCTTCCAAGAGTACCGCCTCTACTACCAAGGCACCCACCGCAGCCTCTGGACCCGCCGCTCACACCTTGTCGGCACCGCCGTCGCCGCCATTGCCGCGGTGCTCGCCGCGATCCGGCTAGATTTGCGTATGCTTGCGTCGTCTATCGCTGCAGGCTACCTCATCTGCTGGGGCGGCGATGTCTTGATCGAGCAGCGCAAGCCGGCGTCTTTTCAACACCCTCTCTGGGCATTCCGCGCCAACATGGCAATGGTACTCGACGTGGTGTGTGGTGTAGAGGCCGTTTAGGAGAGGGGTGACCAGCCAGCTTAGCAGCACTACCGGCATCAAACATGCGTATGAGGGAAGGGGGGCGAATGCGGTGGTGGCACAAATTCTTTCAGCTCTCCATGGCTGTGGGTGCCGCTTCTACTGCGCTCACCTGACCTGCTTCCAGTCGACCCCACACAGAGATGTGCGAGGGGAAGGCGTGAGGAGGAGTAGCTGACAGAGGATGGAGAGGAAGCTATGCAGAAAACGTCGCTGCGCTGCCGCTCAGCCCTGCGCACCAGGCTTCTTCCGTGTGCCAAGCTCGCAGGTGGCCCGCTTCTCATGGACTGCGTCCGCAATCGTGAGGAAATGCGATGACGGCGGTGCTCGATGCTGCTGCTGCTGTTCAGGCGGCATCACGGTAGGCATAGGCGACTCTCCGCTCTGTGCTAACACATCCTCACGCCTCCCTTTGCTGTGCGCCTCCTCTCAAGGCCCTTCGTGCTGCACACTCTGCTTCGACGCTTGCGCCTCCCTACCGCACGCCCTGCTGCTCTTCTGTGAGTGTGCACTCCGGCAAGGCACAGCGGTGATATGGGGGAGCGGGCCGCGCAACCTGTAAACGGAGCTCAGGCGAGAATCGAACGAGGGGGATGGTGGAATGGTGGTGCCCGCAGGAGGAGGGACGGGGGGCCATTCATGGGCCAAAGTGAGGTCCGACTGCGTGAGCGGGGTGAGGAGTCCCCCCGCCCCTGCCCTCTCCGTATACGAGTGCGAGGGAGCGGCACTGGGGCATCGACTCTCTCTCTCTCACTCGCCTGGGCCCGTCTCACCCTCGTCAAGGTGCACATATACACACACACACACAGACACAGACACGCACAGAGATGGACTCGGCTGCCAATGCCACCTGGGGGACAAAGAAATGGTGGCCGACCTCCCTCTCCCCGCACCTCCTCGTCTGTTTCTTGGCGATTCGCCTTCGCCTTTTTTACCCATGTATGCGTAGTCTCTCTCTCTCTGTGTCTGTGGGCGTCTACTCTTTTTGTTTGATTATGCGGGCGACGACGCGGCGCTGCGCATCGATGCATTGAGCTCCACTCCCCTCCGCTGTCCCTCTTCGCCCGTGCCGTTTCCCATTCCGCGAGGACGAGCCGCTCTGAACGGCGACGCTTCCGAATGGCACTTCCGACACCCGCCGTGCGGCCACCGCATCTTCGACACGTGCGTATGTGGCGCGCAGTTAGCTCGGCGCTTCTATCTCATTCGCCTCATAGTCCATCAGCGCAGCTGTTTTCTTGCGTGGTTCGTTTACCTCGCCCCTCCCCTTGCTGCTCTCCTCTGCGCCACCGTCGGCGTGTCCGCCAAGAGGCTTCCTCAGCTCCCACTTGCGAGGAAGCAAGCCCGCTGACAAAGGCACGCCTCCATGATGGCCACAGGTACGGAGGACGGCGCTGCGTGCGTGGGATGTGCAAGGAGGGCTCCTTATCAACACCTGCATGCACGCTCGCAGCGCTGCGAGAGCAAGTCCGTGGCGCGTCGTGCGAGCATCGCAAAATTTCTGCGTGTACTCTTTACCACCTGCAAAGGTGGGCGATCTGTTTGACCAGCGTCCACGGCGTTGCTACTTTCGTCGCCTTCGGTCCTGAACAGCGATCCCGGTGGAGCAGATGTGAATCACAGCCCCGCGAGCGAAGCGAAGACGCGGACAAGATTTGTTTCTCCCCCACCCACCCCCACCCCACTCCCTTTCTCTGTTGGCGCTTCTCTCGCAGCGCGTGCGACGCCTTCTGTGCCACTCCAGCGGCGAGGGAAGGGCAAAGGGGTCTCTCCTCTCATTCTTTATACCCTCTGCGAGCAACGACAAAGCAAGATAGAAGACGCAGAGGGATTCTGTTCGCCTCCGCGTCGCGTCGCCCTCCCCCTCCCCCCTCTTCCGTACACGGGAGAGGAATGGGAAGCGAGGGGGAGGATGATGGCAGCGACGGCGGTGGTGCTGTTGCATGTGCCGGGGGAGGGTGGTGCGCTGAGGTGTGGCGAGATCGTGTGGTGGAGGCGCGAGCCTCGGAACGCCTGCTCACACCATCCCTTCCCGGCGTTCATCCCTCTCTCTCCCTCCCGGCCTCGAGACCTCTGCTCCTCCCTTGCCGCCTCCCCCTTGTCCCCCCACCTCCCCCCGCCTGTGGTCTGTGGGCACTGCGTGGCCGACTGTGTGCGGGCCCATCACACCTAATCTCACGGGCACGACTCCCTTCGCAGATACGGTATAGCGGCCATCATCATTTTTGACCGCTCCCTCGCACACATACACCGTCAGAAGTGCCTCCCCCTCTCTCCCCCCTCTCTGTCGCTTCTCCACACAACCCATAGCGCCCACCATATAAGCTTCGTCTCTTCTATTTTGTCGAGCTCTTCTCCCGGCATCCTCTCTCATGTCGCAGCCATCGAGAAGCGACGACGTCTGCCACGCTTCAACGCAGGAGGCAGCGACGGGGGCGGCCGTAGGTCTGAGGTGCGAGGCACCCGTATCCGTATTCACCGGGCATGCATTGGAGAGTGCAACCTGCCGGCATGGTGTAGTGTGCAGCTCTGATGTGGGCACCAATGACGATGTCGCTCGTGGCGATGGTGACGCGGATGCATTAGGTAGCAGCGATAACGACAATGCGGAGGACAGTGGCTACGCTTCCGCCTCTTCGCCTCCCTCCTATTCGTGCAACTCGGCATCGTCGACGGATGGCCTGCGCCAGCTCAGCAGCCCAAGCAGTCGATGCCCGCCTGTTCGATACGACCCGCAGGATCGCACGACACCTTTCTCGGTGCAAGCGCGGTCCTCGTCCTCGCCCGGGAAGGTGCAGCGGAGGCGCTTGTGGATATTGCCTCATGAAGTGCTTCCTCCTGAGTGTTTGGCATCCCTCAGGCCAGCACGCTCGTCCCTCGGCGCCAGCGAGAAGTCTTGTGGAGATGCCGATGCCTACGCCAGCGAGGGCCGCGATAGCGCTTGTGCGTTGGCCTGCACGGCAATTCAGAGCATCGCGGCGGCGGCGGAAGCACCTGCCGCTGCAGGCGGCGCTCACCCTCTTATCCGAACCGTATCGCACCCAAATGTGTCCGCGGTGAGTACGGCGTCTCTGTCGTCGCAGCGCATGCTGAATGCCAGCGTCATCCGGCTGCCGCACCCTCGCCACGGCCAGCCGTTCCTCTGCCTGGCCGTACACCACCCCGTCCCCTCTATCGAGGTCAGGGCGCCTACCGCCACCTCGCCCTCCTCCAGTCCTGTTTACTCCTCTTTGCTACTTTACGAGGTGCAGGCGCAGGCTCCGCCGAGCGGCTTCGCGCAGAGCTGGTTTGTGAAGGAGCAGGTTGTTCCGAGCACCGTCGGCGATGGCGAGCTCCTCGTTGCTACCCCATTGGACCTAACGTTCTTTGCGCTCTATGAGCTCCTCGGCGACGCACAGCGCTACGAGCGCCTGTCCCGCGCCTTTATGTCCGCGGAGGAGCTATACCGGGACCGAGGTCTCTTGCTCTCCGCGCTTGACTCCGCCTCTGCAACTGGATGCCGAGCCGCCGCTTCAGAGGCGATCGCGTCTGCGTCCGTGTTCAGCGGCACCGGTGGTGGCGGCGAGGAATCGCAGTCGTCATCAGCGTCCACCTCTGCGCCCTTTACCGCCGAGGTTTTGCCAAGGTGTGGGGTGAAGGACACGCCCGTGAGCGTCGGGGTCCCGCAGAGCTGGGCGAGGGACCAATCATCACACCCGACGGCGTCATCTTTCTCCTCTTCGGCGCCACCTGAGAGGCGCAGCGGTTACCACCGCTGCGCGTGGGCTGGTTGGGCACACGCAGCAGCAGCGCACCCGCTCCTCTTGCAGCACTGCTTGAACGTACTTCAGTCTGACAGCGTGCTGCGGCGACTCTGTGAGGTGCGTGAAATTGGTGGGGATCACTCTGCAGAGAAGGCGCCATCTGATGCTCCCGGGGACAGCCACCGTACTGTGTATTACAAGCCGTCCGAGTCGGTGGCAGTGGAGTGGCTGAAGAGGAAAGTGCAGCGCGTGCGCGCCTCGACTGTGCTGCGAGAAATCCTGCAGCTACCGGCTGGCAGTCCTGTTGCAACGGCGACCGCGGCATCCGCTGCGCGACCGGAGGCCTTCGTGGAGGTTCCCATGTCTATTGCCTTCGGCGTGGTGGCGGAGTACGTGCCGGAGCGTCTGCAGACAGCTCTTGCGGTCGCCTGTGGACTTCCAGACCCCTCAGAGGCGCTAGTGTCCTCGCCGACGGCTGCGGCACCCTTTGACGATGCCCAGCGGTCCGGCGACGGCGGAGCGCTGAGCATGCGGCGGAAGGCGGGCGGGGCCGTCGGCGCTGCGGGCCCCAAGAGCGCCAGCGTCAGACGCCTGGAAAAGGCGGGGCGGCCCACGGGCACGCCGACGTTGCTTGATATGTTCGCCAAGAAGAAGCCAAAGGCGGAGAGCAGCGTGGCGCAGGTGTGGCGCCCGACAGGCAGCTGACTTGGCCAGTGCACGAACGAGTGCGGTGTGTGTCGTTGGTGTGGGTGGTGGGTGAGAGGACCTGCAGAGTGGTGGGCACCTGCCTAGGCGACGTGCGAGATGCGTATGTGTGTGGGTAGCGTCTGATGGAGAGGGGGGGTTCCGTGGCGAGGTGACCGAGTGAGCGCACTGCCGCGACTCGTCTCCACGGCTGCTTCGCCGCGCAAGGCGCTGTGCCCTGTGGGACCTGCCGATGACCGAGCGGAGGCGATCGCGTGCGCTCTGCATGGCAGAGAAGCGGAGCACGGCGAGCGAGGGATCAGTAAACTGCTCGGCGACTTCGGGAGGGCCGGTGCTGGCGCTCTCGTTGCCGTCCCATCGCCCAACAGGCAGCCACACACACACACACACACGCACACACATACATACAGAGAAAAGTCATCAGCGAGAGCATAAACAGCAGCCGCCTCCCTCAGACGGGCAGTGCTCCTTCGCTTAGCGTCCGGCGCTTTGCCGTGGCGGATGCGTTTCTGCATTTTGCAGGCCCACGCGCAACGACTCGACCCCCCTTCCCCCCTCCCACTCCACGCGTGTGTCCGCTACGATAGGAGTGCTGGAGACCAGCCACAACGGCAGAAAGGGGGTGGGGGCTGAGTGCCACATGGCGCGACTCATTCTGTGTTGCCACTTCGTCGGCCGGCGGTGAGGCATAGCGCGATGGCCGATGCAAGTGCTGGCGCCTCCGGTATAGGGGAGAGGTTACAAGGGCTGCTTCTGAGAGCCGTAGACGCGCTAGCGGCGCCACCGCAGAGGTTGTGACGTGCTGGCTCATCCATGCTCGTCTCACCACGTAGTCGCCCTTCGCTCTCCCTTTCTCCCGTTCACGGACATGTTTATCTTGGACGACGCATAGAGAGGGCATCCGCTCTCCGGCAAGCATCGAGGCTCGCGTGCTTGAAGACTAGACCCCATATACACATACCAAGGGGTACTCGGTCGTACTAGCAGTAGCAGCATCAGCAGCAGCGGCAGCAGCATCCCCTTCCCTTCCCGAGGCAAGTTCGCCGTGCGGCGAGAGTGAAAAAGAGGGTGCCTGCGCCGTTGTCCTGCCACCTCCACCCCCTCCCGTTTTGCTCGTCTTTTTCGTAGGCTCTCCACATATATATCGCACCCTATCGTTTCTGCTTTCGCCACCCACGCACATTCTCTCCCCTCTCGCCTGCCCCATTGGGTCGGCTGCTGCGGTTGCGGTGGCGCCGCCCCTCCCCTGTTCGGTGTCAGCTGTGCCACGTTGACGAGCAGCACGTGCGGTTGCCGTTTGGTTCGCGGTGTACTCTCTGGCGCGTTTGCCCTCACTTCTTCCGGCGTCCTTCGCTGCCGCTCGACCGCTCATCGACTTCGTTTCATTGCCGCCGCCGCTCTCGGCTTTCTGTGTGCGTGCGTGTGTGCGTGCGCGCTCAACTGATCGTCTCTCTCCCGTTGTGCACCTCCGCGCCTCGGTATGCTGCGCGTTACCTCCAGCAAGCGCCTCCGCACCACGCCGCTGCTGCGTGTCTGGGCCGCGGAGGAAGGCGACCCAGACGCACCGCCGACAACCTTCAGGAATGTCAAGCCTGGGCGGCTTCTGCGACTGTGGCGCCAAATTCGCCACCGCGCGTGGATTTGGTACACATGGGATGAGGAGTGGGTCTCCCCCATCCAGGAGGGCTATCTGCACCAGCAGCGCCTTGAGCAGGTCTGCTTTGCGCCGCTGTCAGCGTACGGTATGGTCCCGGGCAGCTACTGCGATCCGCTGCTGTACAACACGAAAAACACGTCGCCCTTCCGGTGGCACGTGGCTAATGTGCACAGCGATATTGTCGGGCACTGGTACATAGACGCCGACGAGCTCTTCCGGATCAAGGACTGGCAGCCGAAGAACCCGGACGACCCGCTAGAGATGTTCCCTCGGCCGCCGCAGATGCTGCTCAAGTGGGACGAGTCGGTGGACGAGCATGGCAACCGCACCTTTCGGTACAAGTACAACTACGACATGATGGGCCCCACAGGTAAGTGGGAGGCGTACCCGCGGTACCCCTTCTCTCACATCTACCTTGGCGGGCCAGACCAGCACGGGCGTGCTGAGGGGTACGGCTTCAAGCAAGGCCATCTCCTGCGCTGCAATGAGGAGGAGGAGGAGGTGCTGCGGCGCATCATGGAGGAGGAGGATAAGGAGTGGGAGATGGTGAAGCGGACGGAGGTGGTGCAGGAGCCGTGGTCTTACCCGGGCAAGATCCGCCCGAGGGACTTCGAGGGGGCGGTGGAGCGTGCCAAGGCGCGGTTCCGCGAACAAATACGGCACGGGAAGGAGACGGACCCCAGTGAAGATCCCGAGTACGATCTCGTTCAGGCGGGTGAGTACGTGGAGCCACGCGACGGGCCGCGGGCGGAATGGCGCCATCTGTGGACCTCGAACCGGAAGCCCGGCGAGCCGCTTCCCTTTCAAGTGACGTTCAACGACGGGTTGCGCTTCGAGGACGACGAGGGCCGCCCGCCGGTGCACCCGGCCGCGCACTACGAGGAGAGGCCGAAGGAGGCGCCTTACAAACGGTACGAGGACGAGGACACCGCTGCCGCCAGCGCCGCTGAGGCGGCGCAGAAGGCTGCGCGTGAGCAGTCCTTTAAGGAGGCCATGGAGCGGCATCGAAAGCTCTTCGGCGACACGAGCGGAACGCCAAGCGGGCCGGCGGCGCCTCTGCCAACGGGTTGCCCGCCTATGAAGGGTACAAGAAGTCCGCCGCCGCGACCTGGGGGGTAACCGAGTTCGCCACCAAAGAAGTAGGCAGCGTCTCCATACTTGGTGCTTGAATGCGTTTGAGGGGGAGGAGGAATGTGATGGAGGGAGGGGGAGAGTGACAGCAGTGAAGCGTTTCCCAATCGCGGTGTGCGAGCGTGCCTCATGCGTGCGGCAAGCCACGTGCGCGCGAGGCGTTGATGCAGTTTGGCTTTCCCTCTTTCTTCTCTTCCGTCTGCTCGGCCCCTCGCCCCCCTTTTTTCTCCCCCTCTCTTGCAGACAGTACCGGCTGCTATTTGCTGTCGCTCGATGAGCGCTGCGTGCGCGCCGTGCAGGGCATGCGCCTGTTTACGAGTGCGCGCCTCTGCGGCGGTGTATTTCGGTGCTCTTCGTCACCCGTTTTAGGCGCGGACGCATTCCCACTTCCCCTTGTCTGCACTCAGCGTACGCCGCTATGACGTCTGTGCTCAGCGCTCCCCCCAACCACTCTTTCTCCCGTACACGTGCACAAGGCTCGAAAGGCGAAGAAAACTTCACGTGCGCCCAGGGTTGGGGGGCACGCGCGCGTCTTTCTTCTTTCTGACAAGCGGCGTGGCCTCTACGCAACGGCCGCGTCGCTCGCACAAGCGCAGATAGATACAGTCACGAGGGATGGGGGCAGCAGAAGCAGTATATGCAGGTGTGAACATACGGCAGAGTGTGCCTGTCTGCTCCCCGTGCACGCTCGCTTGTTTTCTCGATGTCCTCTCGGTGCCGCTCTTTCGGTTCGAGCCCTGTTCGTCGTACCGCCTCTCGCTCTTCCCGTACGTCCCTTCTCCATCCCCCTCTTTTTCCTTGGTCGCCCTTGCACGGCATACAGACGTGCGTGTGCACATACACATCCTCTTTTCCCTCTGTCCCTGCCGTTGCTGCCGCCTGCTTTTACGGTGCCCGATCCCAGTCACAGCTCTGCCGCTGATTGCATCTCCGCCCGAGTACGAGGGTCGCACCGCGACGCCTTCGACCCCCAACTCTTCCGGCTGATACATCCCCCCACCTCCTTTACAAGAAAAAAGTCACTAAGGCACGAATCTTTGCTCCCGTTTCATCGTCTGTCGCGCCTGCTCTCCCCCCTCGACGCCGACGCGATGACGCGGTGCGCGCGCCGACTTGTGTTGGCAGCGACCTTTGCTGCGGCGGTGGCGCTGCTGCAGTGCACAGATGGTGCGCCGTTCGCGCGTGCTGCTGTGACGAGTGACTTCACTGCCGAGCAGCAGTCGAACACGCTGACGGTCCTGCAGGCGTTTGCGGATGTGATTCCTGCGCTGCAGAGCGAATGGGGCGGCAGCGACTTCTGCTCGTGGAGGGGCGTGACGTGCGACGCGTCTGGCGTGCGTGTGGATGATGGCGGTGTGAACTATACCGGCACACTGCCGGAGATGCCTGCAGACGTCGACTACACGAACGTCGTCATCACGAGCCTCAACTTCTCCACGATGGGGCTTGGGCTGAGCGGAACGCTGCCGGACAGCTGGAGTAAGCTACGACTGCTGAAGTCGATGACCTTTGTAGGCTGCAACGTGAGCGGGACGCTGCCCGCATCCTGGAGTGCTCTCAACTCACTGACGGAGCTGACGATCCGAGCTTGTGTGAACATCACGGGCACTCTCCCTCGTGAGTGGAGCTCAATGCGCTCCATGGCGTGGCTGAAGCTTTCGGAGGTGCAGCTCAGCGGCACGCTGCCAGCGGAGTGGAGTGCGATGACTTCATTGAAGATGCTGGAGATGATCGATGCGAACGACATTAGCGGCACGCTGCCGCCGGAGTGGAGCTCGTTGACTTCGCTTTTGTATCTGTACGTGGACGGGTCGTTGCTAACAGGCTCACTGCCGCCGGAGTGGAGCTCGCTGCCGCGAGTGAGGGACGTTTCTTTTCGTGGCTCGCAGCTGTCCGGCTACCTCCCGCCTGAGTGGAGCAGTATAAGGACACTGAGGCGCCTGTACCTGACGAACGCGAGTATCTCTGGCACGTTGCCGTTGAAGTGGAACGCCTTAGAGACTCTAGAACAGCTTTACTTGCAGGGCACTCGGATTTCTGGCACGCTGCCGCCGGAGTGGAGTGCGATGCCATCGCTGCAACACCTTCTGCTCACCAACTCACTCGTCTCCGGCACGCTGCCACCGGAGTGGAGTGCCATGAAGAGGCTGCGCTACCTCTCTGTGCAGGGCACTCGGATTTCCGGCACGCTGCCGCCGGAGTGGAGTGCGATGCCGGCGTTGGAAAATGTGCAGATGTCGTGGGCATCGCTTTCTGGGACGTTGCCGCCGGAATGGGGGGCACTGAAAAATATGAGGCATGTTGTGATGACGGGCCCGCAGATATCCGGCACGCTTCCACCGGAGTGGGGGTCGATGAGCGCGCTGCAACAGATAGTGTTGACCGGCACGCAGCTGTCGGGCACGCTGCCGCCGGAGTGGGGTACACTGCAGTCACTGCAGGAGGTGCGACTGTACGACACGCAACTATCGGGCACGCTGCCGCCGGAGTGGGGTGCACTGGGGAGCCTGGTGAACATGTCTGTGCAGAACACATCAATCTCCGGCTCTCTGCCAGCCGAGTGGGGCCGTATGCGAGCGCTGCGCAACGTGGCAGCGGACAACACGTCGCTCTCTGGTACGCTGCCCGCATCGTGGTCGGCGCTGAAGACCTTGACGGCACTTACTCTCTCCGTCACCTCCATCTCGGGCACGCTGCCGCCGGAGTGGGGTGCACTGCAGTCGCTGCAGGAGCTGCGAGTGTCCGACACGCAGCTATCGGGCACGCTGCCGCCGGAGTGGGGTGCACTGCAGTCGCTGCAGGAGCTGCGAGTGTCCGACACGCAGCTATCGGGCACGCTGCCGCCGGAGTGGAGTGGGATGACAAGTGCGCACTTCATAGCGCTAGAAAACTGCGGCTTCTTCGGTGCTCTGCCCTCCTCGTGGTCTGTGATGCCGAAGCTGAGGGAGATCTTCTTGACGGGCAACACCTTCTGCGGGTGTGTGCCTGACTTGTGGGCCTCAAAACCTCGCCTCGTGGTGATCATCGAGGACGAGCACAGAGGCAGCAACTGCACTACAGAGAGAATCTGCCCGACGACAACAACCACTGAGCCGCCGATGGAGCCGAGCACGACGACGACTGAGCCGCCGACGGAGCCGAGCACGACGACGACGGAGCCGCCGACGGAGCCGAGCACGACGACGACTGAGCCGCCGACGGAGCCGAGCACGACGACGACTGAGCCGCCGACGGAGCCGAGCACGACGACGACTGAGCCGCCGATGGAGCCGAGCACGACGACGACTGAGCCGCCGATGGAGCCGAGCACGACGACGACTGAGCCGCCGACGGAGCCGAGCACGACGACGACTGAGCCGCCGACGGAGCCGAGCACGACGACGACTGAGCCGCCGATGGAGCCGAGCACGACGACGACTGAGCCGCCGACGGAGCCGAGCACGACGACGACTGAGCCGCCGACGGAGCCGAGCACGACGACGACTGAGCCGCCGACGGAGCCGAGCACGACGACGACTGAGCCGCCGACGGAGCCGAGCACGACGACGACTGAGCCGCCGACGGAGCCGAGCACGACGACGACTGAGCCGCCGACGGAGCCGAGCACGACGACGACTGAGCCGCCGACGGAGCCGAGCACGACGACGACTGAGCCGCCGACGGAGCCGAGCACGACGACGACTGAGCCGCCGATGGAGCCGAGCACGACGACGACTGAGCCGCCGACGGAGCCGAGCACGACGACGACTGAGCCGCCGACGGAGCCGAGCACGACGACGACTGAGCCGCCGACGGAGCCGAGCACGACGACGGAGCCGCCGACGGAGCCGAGCACGACGACGGAGCCGCCGACGGAGCCGAGCACGACGACGACTGAGCCGCCGACGGAGCCGAGCACGACGACGACTGAGCCGCCGACGGAGCCGAGCACGACGACGACTGAGCCGCCGATGGAGCCGAGCACGACGACGACTGAGCCGCCGACGGAGCCGAGCACGACGACGACTGAGCCGCCGATGGAGCCGAGCACGACGACGACTGAGCCGCCAACCGTGCCCACTGCTGATCCTGGAGCGGAGTGTGAGGTGGACGGGTGCGAGTTGTGCGAGCAGGGCTCTGCTGTGCAGTGCGCCAAGTGCGGTGAGAACTACTTCCTGACAGGGGAGAAAACATGCCTGATCTACTGTGATGACGGTGTGGCCGCTGTGTCGACCAGGGCACTGGCGGCGGCTGTGTTGTGTGCTGTCGTGTTGGTGAGCGCGTGCCATTAGCGAAAATCATTTGTTCCAGTTGAGCGCAGCATCTCTCCCTCCCTATCTGCAGCCTTCCACGTGTGCTGAACGACGTGCGTTTCTTTTCTCTTTGTCACCCCCTCTTACCCCTCACCTCCTCCCTCCCTCCCGTTTCTTCGTCTCGCTATTTATCTTGTCTCGCTCTCTTGCATGCTCGGCTCACGCGCTAAGAGCAGCTTCACGCCGGATGCGTGGAGGGCACCGAATTGCGACGCTACCACCTCTACGCGCGAACGCGCTTGGAGGACGAGTAGCGTGTGCGCCTGAATGCTTGCGGGAACACTCCAGCCTCCTGTCAGTCGGTTACTCTTTCCTCCTCCCACCTGTGCGTCTTCGATAAGTCTGTCGCTCTTCGCGACAGAGGCGGCCGCCACTCATGTCCCTCCTCCCCAGCCCTCCAGCCCCTTTTCTCTCTGCCCGTGTGCGATCGCCGCTTGGCTGTTCCTTTCCACCCCCGGCCCCGTGCACCACACCAGAGTGCATCGCAATGCGGCTGAGTGGGGCCATGCGCATGCGCTGGCTGACAAGAGTGGAAGGACTCAGGCGCAGGGAGCAGCGCTCTCGCAAAGGGAGAGAGGAATGGCGGTGGAGGGGAAGCGTGACAAGGAGTGGGAAGGTTTACGCGGCTCTGTGCCAGTGTGCGGCATGCGGACCGACTCAGATATTTTTTCCCACTCTCACCCACGCCCTTTCCCCATCCTCCAGCAAACAACTTGCGCGTTTCCTTCCCGACACGGGCGCGCTCTCGTGTCGCGGCGCCTTCAGCCGTCCGTCTCTCATGACTTCTTTTTGCTATGGCTTGTTTGTGTTTCACTATGGCCCCCCTTTTCTCCCTCTTTGTGCTTGCCTTCTCCCGCGCGAAGACTTCTCCAGTGGGCTCTACCCCTCCCCCCATCTCCTCGGGCTCGCCGTCGTTTCTCTCAGTTTTGTTTACCCCCTTTCTCTGTGACTGCCCTTTAATGCGGCGCCTATGCGCATCTACTCTGCGAAGAGCTCGTTTCACTTTAGCGTGTTGGTGTGTGTGTATGTGTGTGTGTGTGTACATTCGGCGCACCGTCCGCGACAGTGGTGGTCGTGGTGCACATGCCGGTTCCCCTTCTTTCGTTTTTCCCCAACATTAGAGTCGTGCATTAATCTCTACTGAATTCTATGTGATCCCCTCTGACTCGCTCTCGATGATTCGCCCCGTCCTCCCTCCCCTCCCCACATTTTTTTCTTTTTGCTCACCGCGTATTCGCTTTTCACCTCCGTTGTTGTGCTGTCTTTTTTTTTTGCTCGTGTGTGTGTGCGTGTGTGTGTGCCGTGATGGAGCGCGGTCCGCGAGATCGGTGCTTGCGAATCGATGATCACCACCGGGAAGGAGCAGCAATCATGGATGGCGTGTAATCGAGGTGGGGGGCCTCTGCGCTCAGGAGAGGGGGGAGAGCCCCTCGTACTTGTCGTGGTTACCCCTGCCTCCCCTCGGCCCGTCAGGCACAGCCTCCCCCCTCTTCAGGTATCTATCTCCGGAAGAGAGGAGTGCAGAAGAGACGGACGCTCACACACGCACACACACATACGTGGATACATGTTGATCTGTGTGCATGTTTGGACCGCTCATGGAAGCCCTTGCCCGCATCTCCATGTGGTCAACGATTGGTTTTCACTCACATTCGACATACATACCGCGATGTCGGCCTGGCCCTCATCGGCGCCCCTTGCGCCTCTTTTGGTGCAGCGGCCCTTCCTCGATTTCCATTCCTCCCCCTCCTCCTCCCCCCGCTTCAGAGTCAGTGGACCTCTGCTGCCGTCCTCAGCCCGGACATCTGAATAACCCTCTTGTGTGTCCCAACGAAGTCATATTCGCGCAGCTCACGCCCCCTCCCCTCTGTCCCTTTTTTTATTTGTTGCTAATCTTTCGCTCCTCTTCGCGGAGCTTTTTTTTCGGCGACTGCGGTGAACTCGAAATCCCTTCCTCCACCAGGGCCCTCTTTCCACGACTGCTGGTGTGAGAGCGTCGGCCCCCGCGCATCCCCTCTCCCTTCCCCTTCTCCTGCTTCGCACACGTACCCACCGCCAGGTGGGACAAGAAAGCAGGAGGGCTTGGCGTGTGCTGGTGATGTGGGGCGGAGGGGCGTGGTAGTCCACACCCTCGCGCGAACGAAGCGGACGCGCACAGACACCGTAACTGTCTTGAATGTTTTCTCTAAAGGCCCGGTGTAGGCGGCACGACCGCTCACACCTTCCGTCATGGGTGATCTGACGCGTACGCTCGTGACCGGCGAAAGAGCCGCTCTCGCCTTTTTGTGCTTTACTGCCGCGTGGCCCTCACGCGCTGGCGAAGCGGGCGTGGTGGTGCTGAGGAGGAGGAAGGGGGAGGAGGCTTATACGCTTGCTTAGCGCATCGTGCGGGGGGAGGAAAAAAAGGGGAGAGGGGATGGGGCAGACGCGCACCAGATTCGAAACAGAAAGAGCTCAGTAAGCAAACGTGGCACCACCTACGCTCTCCTTTCTCTTAAAGACGGAAGATGCACGTGTGCGCCTTTGCACTTATCAGTGGGCTCACGTGTGCATCCCCCCTTCCCCCCATCTCATCCCAACGCCATCACTTCCAGTTTCCTCTGACCTCGACGCTCACACCCCCTCTCCGCGCATTTCTTCCGGCTTCTGATGCCGCTCAAAATCGCTGTCCTTTTTCGTTAGCGGTTGTATACATATATATTTATGTATGTGTGCGTGCGTGTGTGTGTGTGTGTCGCGCGCGCGTCCTGAGAAAGAAGAGGGGTGGGGGCGGCTCTCTTCTTCCCATGGGCGTCGTCTCCCTTTGCTTGACGGCTGATGGTGAAAGAGCCCCCCCTCTCCCCTTCCTCTCCCCTCCTCTCGCCTCTCTCTCTTTCTCTTCGCGCTGGCTAGCCGCCACCGTGTCACAGCCGCATAATGCCGCCCCCTGTCCCCTTTTCTTTTCGTGCCAGCCTTGTAACGCTGAGCCGCCTTTCTTCTTCGCGCTGTATGCGCGTTGGCAGAACCTCTTTCTCATGCACACAGGCACACACAAACTGTCCCCCTCTTCGCTAACATGGACGTATGGGATACGCGGCTGTGCCTTCCTGACGCCTGTGGTGGAAGAGGGGCGTAACGGCGGCAGGGCCTCGAGGGCGATGCCGTGCTGATGTACAGTGCTAATGGAATCTTCTTCTCTCGCTCGGTAAGGTGTAGACGCCAAATATCACCAAACAAAATCAAATGGGCGGGTGGAAGGGGGGCGTCGGCCAATCAATGCCGACGCCCCCCTTCCACCTCCGCCCGCCCCCGCCCCTCGGCCACTCTCACTGCTGCACTGGTCATTGTGGCTGCGTGCAGTGGCAACTCGGCCTTCGCCGACGGCTTTAGCTCATGCCAGCCGCGCTCGCCGCCGCACCCCAAAAAGTGTCTGTGCGCATGCTGGGTACTGCGCTTCCTCCGCCTCTTCGATGGAATCATTTTTGCTACCGCACGGCCCCCTCTCACATCCCCGTTTTTCTTGCAATGTGCGGCATGCGCCTCGACTCGATACCCTTTCGCCCTTTAGGGTGCCTTCACGGCGAATCGCGGGTTCCCTCCCTGTGGCCACAAGATGAGTCGTCTCCGAATATGACCGCGCCCTTCATCCACCACGGACAAGGGCAGAGGCTGCAGCACCCTGCGCTGCCTGCCACCTCGAGTGCTGCGGCGACCTTTCCTGTCACACGGCTGCGGGGCTCTGTGACGCGGACGGGGCCGCGTGGGCACGCGCGCAGCAGTCCCCGCAGCTTGGCTGCCCCGAGACCTCGCTCCAACCGCACCGCCACACACGCGACTGCCACGCCTGCAGCCGCCGCGCAGCGCAAAGGAAGGGGAGGCGCTTGCCGGGCGGGGCGGTATTTTACCTGTGCCTTACTGTGGGCACGCGCTCTCTTTCTCCGGCGCCTTCGCTGCCGAGGGCGGGCCCGCGTGAACAACAGCGGCGCAATGAGCGGAGGAAGTCGAAGGCATCGCCCGCGGCTAGCGCCGCGCCGACCAAGGGCTGCGGGCTGCTCGCTGCGGGTCGCTTCTTCTTGCAGCAAGGTGCGGCCCTCGAGGCGATGCGTGCACTCCTCGGACGCCCGCGCCCACCCCCTTAGCAGCCTCGTGGCTGCACCATCTGCCGCGCGGGCGACCTCATGCGCGTAGGACGACCGCTTTTCCCTCGCCTCAGAGCCTGAGGCGCGACCGGCGGCCGGTGCTATCCTCGTCGAGCGACAGCATGTGGCCGCGCGAGGCTCGACCACACACGCACAACCGCCTTTTTTTTCCGGGACGAGCCTATCGCAACACTGCGAAAGTGCCCCTCCCCCCTCCTCCTCGCCTTTTCTACCGTACGCGCGGAGGACTCCGGTGCGCCACAGCTCCTTTAGCGTTTGAATGGCAGCGGATGGGTAAGTGGAGTGGCGTAATGGGCCAGCGACACTGTGCGGCATGCTGCCAGGGCGGGCCTAGGGCGCCGCTGTTTGCCTTTTTCTTCACAGTAACCGTTGCACGCAGCTGCCGGCTCGGGCGATAGCGATAAGGTGGAGAGGGAGGGAGTGGTCGTGCGATAGTTGGCCGCTGCGATGCGCTCTTGTGTATGCGCTACTCCTCACCAACAGTGCACGATGCTTGCCAGCACTGTTCGGCCAAAGGGGTAGCGGGGGGCGTGCACCTGCCCTCGCAGGAAGGACAGGGGCGCCTACCGCACCTTTCCAACAAGATGAATGGAGGCCTTTCTGCGACGGCGCGACGATGGGCCCCCACGAGGATCGCGCACGAATGTGGTCTGAGGTGTGGGGGCGACGGATCTCCTCCTACTCCTCGGGTATTCTCTTACACACATTCTTTCTCGGACACACACTCTCTCTCTGGACTACCCTAGCATATCGTCTGGTGGGACCTCTCCTCCCCCCTCCCCCCTCCGCACTCACCGTGGCTCGCGCACCGTCTCTGTCTTGCTGTACGGCAGCAGTGCACATATCGGAGAGCGAGCGAGCGCGCGGTAGCTTCGAAGTGACAACAAGGTCGGCTTGCCTCTGGCGCTGTTGGGCCACGAATGGGTGCAGACTCGACGGGGTGGCCATACGCATACGTGTTAGATTAAATTGCACATAGACGCGAAGGGGGAAGAGAACGCCGTCTCGCCGAGCTGCCGCTGAGAAGCGCATGAACGCACCATCACGCCATCACTCTGGCGCCCTACATTAGACGCCTTCAGGCAGCGATCGTGTCTCCCCCTCTCTGTCGTCTGTTGTGCGTCTCTCCGAGGACGCACATTTTCGAGGAGCCGCGAGCGGAAAGGCTCGGCGGACGAGGCAGCGCGTGCGGACAAGCTGGCCGCAATCACCCGCCTTTTCCCTTTACGGGGCTCAATGCATTTATGCACGCTGGCAGCTCCACCAACGCGCCAGATGCAACGGCGCTTCGTCCATCGCTCCCTCCGCCACGGGGGACCGCACCTGTGAACTCCGGCGTTGCTGCCGTGTCGCCCTCCGGCACGCCTCAGTTGTCGTGCGCTGAGAACAGCAAGCGCAGCATCCTTGCAACTCTGTGGATTGATACGGAACGCTACACATATGAGGCGCTCTGCACGGCTGGCGCGGCCGCCATCAATGTGCACCACGTGCCGCACGACGACGACGGCGAACAGAAATTTGAGGAGGAGCATCACGACGCCCTTCGCTCCGACGGCGTTTGCGCCAGTGATCTGCGAGAGAGGCGCTGCCCGCTGGCCGACATGACAACGACGAGTGGTGACCCGGCAACTCGCCCTTCATCTCAGCCTCCGCTTCGCCTAGTTCCACTGGAGAGCATGCTGGCTGCACGCAGGTGCCCGTCCTCTGCTGTGGGGGCATCACCCGCTAGCGCAGCCGTCGACGACAGCGGAGTGCACACGCGCTGCGAGGAGGACGAGCATCAAGTCAAGGTGATGGGCCGTACATTAACGGATGACTCCTCCGGCCGAGGCATCACCGCTGCGTCGTCGGTTGCCGCACAGTCGACTTCCTCCGACCGCTTTTCAGCGCCCCGGCGTGGTGCGGATGTGCGCTTGGACATTCTGGAAGAGGTCGAGCTGTGCAATGTGGTCCCCATACTGCCTCGCACCTTTGCTGTCGAGCAGCTGGTGCAACAGCTCGTGCCATGTACCTCCGTCTTTGCACCCCAAGCAACACCGCCGTCAACTCGCGAGCGAGCGTTGCCTACTGACCTCGCTAGTGATGGCGCTGACCCGCTTGTATCGGGTGCGACCACACAGCTTCTCCGTGCCGATGCTCTTCACATGCCCTCCACTGCCGGATACCTTGCACAGTTGCGCAAGGTATCCGACCACCATCTTGCTCTTCTGCGAGCGACAGACAGCCCGCCGGTGACGACGGGTGACCTGACGGCCGCTTCGGAGAGGAACGCCGAACCTTTCATCGAACAGAGTGTATTTCATGCGGGTGCGGTGCCCCCCTCTGTCCCGGTGTACATGCATGCGACGTCGCTGGCGGCGTGCGGAGGCAGCGACAATGCCAGCTCGACAGCGACGCACGCGGGCAAGAGCAGTGACGGTGACCTGGACGAGCGTGACGAGGAGGGGGACGTGGCGGATAGGAGGGGAGAGACGCCGGCCGCGCCCACTGCCGCTGGGGTGTGTCAGGCACTGACCTCGCGCCTGAAGGAGTGGAGTAGCAACGTGAGCCATGTGAGAGTGGACTCGACTCAAGAGGCCGAGGCACAGCAGGGCGCTGTCGAGAACCGTGTAGCGTCTCGGCGCTCAGAGGAATCGCCATCAACTGAGAACGGCAGCTTTCCTACACGACGGGAGCCCAAGAAGCCTGCCGTCTCCATCAGCACCTCGGCGAGTGGAGGCGCGTCTTCTGTGACGGCTGCCGGCGAAGCTTCTCCGCACCGCGCGCTTCGTGCCGGTGGGAGAGAGCCGGGGCACGAGCAAGCGGCTCGAGTGCCATGCGACTCAACATCGCTTTCATCGCTAATGTCGGATGAGCTGGAGGATGCGTGTCGCCGCGGCGGTGGCGACGAAACAGTCGCGTGCACATCGTTTGCTGCCGCGCAGGCCCGCTACGAGGAGCACCGTCAGCTCCTCCTTCAGAGACACAAAAGTGGTGCTGAGCTCTCCACGAACTGCTGCTCGAGCGGTTCTGTGACCGCGAAGTTGGCTGATGGGGAGGACCACCCAAAGATGTCGGCTGAGCAGCGTTCCACGCCAGGCGCGGCGCTGCTTTCTCCTTCACTGTGCGCAGCGGTGGCGCCCAACTTCCTCGCGGACTTCGAAGCAGCCCCAGAGCTCTGGTCTACCGCCGCCAGAGTCTCTCTCGCCCCATCCCCCACGAGGGCCGGTGCAGCAGGCGGCCTGACGATCTCCGCGATGACTGCCAGAGACTCTGAGGCCAGCGATGCCGACATGCTTCCCTTGAGCGCTACCGTTTCGCAGCAGCAAAGCGGTCAGGAGCTTTCGTTGCCGCTCGCATCGCCGACGGAGCGGGGACTCCGTCAGCAGCCCCTGGACGAGATTCAGCAGCGACAAGGTGGCGCTGTGGTGGAGTGGTCCTCCGGCGCTGTCAGCTACACCGCCGACACGCTAGGGCTGTACGAGGAGCAGCGGGCGCGCTCGCAGCGGCTTTACCATCTCCCACCACCACCCCCTCCCTCTCCCTATTTTCCTGCCCCAGCGGCAGTAGCGCAGCCCGTCGACGTCGCTCGCGCTGGTAGCAGCGTCAGCAGCGCCGCAACCACGGAAGACCGATCGAGCCTGCGAGGTGCTGCGCTCGGTCAGCTGCAGCGGCTCAGTCGCCTTCGCAGGGCTGCATGCGCCCTGTCGCACGCTGCCATTTGTGGGAGGGCCCGGGTAGTGTTCGAGAGTGCTCTATCCGTCCACCTATGCCGCTGCTATCGTTGTCTTCCCCTTCTTGTGCAGTTCGCACAGGTGCCGTCACTGGCGTCGCCCGTGCTACGCCGCTACCTCGACGTGCTTCATCAAACGGCTCTCCCGGGACTCCCCGCCGACCAGCAGCGAGTGCCACCTTCTAGGGCCAAGGCGCTACCAGCGAAGGGGGCTCCTGGGGTGGCGGCGGCGGCTGTCGGCGCTCGTGCATCGAGGGATCGGCGCCGCTGTTGCGGGAGCGACAATAGGAACGGTCGCCGCTCCCGCGTAGAGGCGGAGGTCGCTGTGGCGACCACAAACGGCTCTGAACAGAGCAGAAAAAGGCGCGAGGGAAGCACTGTGGTGGTGCCGACCAGACCTCATTCGCCTCAGGCAGGCAGCAGCGCACAACGACTTCGTGGCCCAGCCGATCCGCTGGAGGTCTTCCCAGCGCTGCAGCAGTGGCTGCGGCGCAGAGGGGAAGAGGACAGTCCCACGAAAGGACTACCGCCGAATGGGAAGCGGAACATGACCGAGCCAGATAACGGCGACGGCACACAAACGCAAGGCGGACCCGCCCCGCAGTCGGTAGCCCAGGCAAACATATCGCAGCTGCATCAGGGGGCAGCCACTTCGTCCTGTGCACCTGACCAGGCGCTTCCTCGAGCTCTCGACGTTCATTCTCCTCCAACTGCATCCGCCGGAATGGTGAGCGCCGGCATGGGATCTCTCGACTGGGTTGATGACGCAGTGCTGGACGAGGTTGCTGTGGTGGGTGTTGTGCCGCGTGGGCATCCGCACCAGCTTCAGCTCGTTGCACCATCTCACGCCTTCTGCCTGATCCTCGTTCAGCGGCTGGAGGAGGTTGCCGAGGCAGCTGTACAGATTCTGGGGTTCATGACGCCTCCGCATCCAGCCGCACCTTTACCTACACTTGCTGGTGTGAGCCGGGCGCCAGAGGCGGGAGCGGCAGCGCTCGGTAAATCCTTTAACGGGAGCACGCCTGACTGGCGAACCTGGCTCGAGGCGCAGTACTTCGCCGCTATGTGGACAACACTGCAGCGACGCTTGACTCCAGCGGAATGGCAAGCAGTGCTGCAGAAGGCGCGTGACTCTCCCTTTCTTGCGAGGTGGGCCACAGCGGCGGCGGCGGAGGTGGTGGGGTCCGGTAGTGAGGACGCCGTCTTTGGTGACCCAACCCCGTGCGTCGGGATCGCCAGTTGTGCAGTGAAGTCAAGTGAGAAGAGCGCGGCAGCGTTGCCTGCCGCAGGGGATCGCAAGGTTGGGGCGGCCGTGCACGAGGCCCTGACTGGCATGCGGGCAAGTGTGCGTTCCGCTGCTGAATCGCACACGCTTGCGTGCCTCAGCACCGCCGAGGACGTTGTTGCTCGTGTTGTCCTCACAGCGCTGGTGCCGATTTTGCATCGGCGCATCACCGTCATGTATGAGTTGCTGCGGCATTTCGCCTCCAAGTCACTTTACGTGTCGCACCGCCTGCAGTGCGATGCGTATCAGCACTGGTACAGCGTAACCCCATCCCCTGCGGCTGTGCTGCGGCTGCTGCAGCGCAGTCAACGCTTCAGCGGAGCCTTGGCGCGGTGCTTCCCGCAGTATCGCCTTTCTCCTGTCATGCTGTCTTCGTTGCCGACACTGGACGGTGGCAGCGGCGGGGAGCCGGCGGCACGCGCTGCAGTCGCCTCTGCAGAGTCCTTCCCTTCGCGCCCGCTGAACGGCATAGCGGATGCGGCTGGCGCCGCCACAGATGCTGCCAATGCCACGGCTGCAGAGTCGGGCGTGGTGGCGCGGTCGCTCTCGAAAGGGGAGGTGTGCCCTGTTCCAATCCGCGATTTCCCGGTCACCCGACGAGCCGCCTCTCCGGCGTGTGTGACAGCGTCGGCGGAGTCAGGGGCCTTCGAGAGTCCTCCGTCGCCGCCCTCGGCATCTTCACCGACGACCGCCGCGACACCAATAGCCGCTACATCTGCGTGGATGTCGCTTCTCCCGTCTTCCAGCGACGAGGCGCCTCTGCACGCGCGGTCACAGCAGCAGCAGCCGGCGATGACGTACGTGCCGGAGGCGGCGCTGCTTGATCCTCGCTATCTCCAGCGCTTTGCCTGGTGGATGCATCGCACTCATCACGGCTCTGGAACGAATGGTGGCGGCGCCGCTATCGGCATCAGCGGCAGTGGAACCGGCGGGATCGGTGCTGGAGCACCGCAACTCTCTCGGGGGACCAGCACGGTACTGAACATACCGGGCGACTATCTCCGAGTACTGCCTATGCAGGAGCAAGACGCATCTATTCGTACGGTGCTGCGCAGCATGGCGCAGAAGGGGCGAACGATGGACCTGTGGGAGATGAGCCAGCACATTAACAGCCACCACGCCTCGTACGTGTATCACTGACCGGGATGCAGCGCTGCTGCCGCGGTGCACTATGTGCCTGCGTGAAGCAGGGCGATGGTGGTGATGGTGAGGTACTCCCGACTGCGCTTCTAATTTTTGCCGGAGGTTGTTTCGGTGGCTGCGTGTACGCGTGGTACCCCGCATCCACCCCCTCCTCTGTCTCTTTATGAGTGAAAGAAGAAAGGCATGAACTTCTCAACGATGCACACATAAATTTATGCAAACACGCACCGGCTGAATCGACTTGGACGCGCGCGCTTAGCCGCTACCGCCGCCGTTGCCAACGCGTGCGGCGCGCTATGCCGCCCATTTATACGGCATCGCATGTGCACGCGCGGCGTCTCTGTTCTCATCCGCTCCCATTCCGTCCTCTCTTCCCCTTCTCTCTCCACGCTGCAGCGTCGCTGTTCCCGCGTCGTATCTCACGGAGCGCCTGCGCGCATCGAATGGTGTGTGTGTGTGTGTGTGGTCGGGACTGTGCGGTGCTGTGCGGTGCGTATCACGATCGTACGCGAACCGGAAAATATCCTTCCAGGCTCCTCCTCCTCCTCCCCCTTCAAAAAAAAGGAGCACGCCGCTTTGCACCTGCCGAGGTGAGCCACTGCATGACGGATCGCTGCTACCGCTCGCTCGGCCTGCATCGCGGCGCCGTCGAGGAGGATATCAAACGAGCGTACCGCACGAAGGCGCTGCTGCTTCACCCGGACAGGAACCCGTGTGGTGGGGAGGCCTTTAAGGCGCTGCACGACGACTACGAAAAGGCGCTCGCGGACGCGAGGCGCCGAGGCGCCTACAAGAGCGGGCTGCCGACATTTTCGTCGTCCCCGCCTTCCGATGCGTCGCTGCCACGGGACTCGGCGGCACCGGCGGCAGGCGCCGCCTATTGGTTTGCGCGAGCAGCCGGCGCTGCACACCCGCCCCCCTCCCCCTCTCCTCCCCTCTTCACGGAGAAGGAGCTGTTCGGTGATTCGATACCCGGCGGCTGGCGCGACGCCTGTGCGCCACGTGGTGCACTGGGGCGGGGAGGCCACAAATCAGGCTGCAGGAGCAGCACCAAGGGCCGCACAGGGGAGGCGGGTGGCAGGAGCAGCACCAGCACTAGAGAGGCTGCTGCGGCCGACACACGGTGGCGCCGTGCACATGGGGCACGTGTGCCCGTCAGCGCTTACGAGGACAACAGCTCGTTGCCGCACCCGCAGCCCCCGCCTTCCTTCGCTTCGCTTGCACGGGACGGCGCACAGTTTCGTGCGTCTGCCGCGGCGGCAGGTGCCTCTTCGGCGACGAAGGCTCAGTGGGACAGATTCCTCTCACGGGAGCGTCCGTGGCAGTTGCCTCCCGCCGGGGTATCGGAGGCCGATGCCCCAGGTGAGCTCAGTGGCTCTGAAAAATGCGCTACAGCGCAGGGCTGCGATGGTCGCGCGGCTGAGAACCGCAAGTCGGCCCGTGGGAGTGAGTCAGCGGAGTCCGCTGCGGATCGCGTGTATCGCGAGGCCGTGTTTCTGTACCGCCGTATGACGAAGGGTGCGGCAAAGGGGGAGGAGACGGCCGCGGAACGCATGCGGGCCTACGGAGACAGCCCGGCCACCTCATCTGCCACGCGAGGTGGCTGCCACCAGCGGGGCGAGCGCCTCGAGCACGGCGCGATAGCTCGCAACAGCAGCAGCGTGAAGGGGAAAGACGTCGAGGCGGAGCTCAAGGGAACAGAGCAGCAGCGCCCGAGTCTCCGCAAGGAGGCGACGCAGTCGCGCAAGGTCGGCGACGACGGAGAGGCCTCGGCTAACTTGGATAAGGGCAGCTTTGCCGACGACGCTTGCGCCAAGTCGGGTCGATCAGCGGGAGCCCAGCCAACGGTATCCTCGAGTGGCGAACCTCGTGCAAGCAACGCGCTGCCGGCGCATTACCACTCAGCTCCGTCCTGCTACAGCGATGAGCGGGTGAAGAGGGACGTTGTCCAACAGAGCGCGATGTTAGATGAGCGCCGCCTCATGCAGTCGGCGTATCTCCGATACCGCTACACCCCCAGCCCCGCCGACTTGGCTGAGATGAGTGACATGGATGTATTCCTCTTGGCGTCTCTCGCCGAGGAAACCTATCACCAGATGCGAGCAACGCTGGCAGCACGCCTTAGCGCGGGGCCGTGCAGCTGCTGTGCCTCCGCTCCGCGAGCGCGCCAGCACTTGTACTTCAGCTGCGCCCACCCCAGCGTCTGTGCGGGCTGCTATGCGTTGGGTGTATTGAAATGCCCTCTCTGCGGGGCTGCACGAGCGACTCAACCGCGTCTGGCACCATTCTCTGCCGCCGCGTCGTCGTCTGCGACAGAGCGCGGTGGCTCCACCCGCGCTTCTAGCGCCTCTACACCGATACGCGCTTCGCTGGGGCCCTTTTCGACCTCATCGCCGGCGAGGATGCCGAGGCCGGCACACGCGCCCTGTCCGCGCGCTGCTGAGGAGGCCGAGGTGAGACCGGCAGATGTTCTCCAGGGCACCGAGACCACACACAGCGCCACAAGAGGCGCTGCGTCTGCCGCGTCCTCTCGCTCTGTCGCGAGTTCATCGCACACCTTTTCGGCTCAAACCTTCGCACAAGAGGAGTGAGACGTCGCCTGCATCTTCCGCACCTCGCCTCGCCACGAATGCGCGTCCATATGCCTGCACAGGGTGAGAGGGCAGTAGGGTGTGACGTGAGCGACGATGGTGGCGCGGAGGGGGGAGGGCCACGAGTGAGCGCCACGTTGATTGTGAGGTAGTGGACTCCGATGACCGCCGAATGCACGCGGAGGACGAGGAGGACAACAGAGGGCGGCATGGAAGCAATATCGACCTTGGCACGGGCTCTGCGCCGCAGAGCATGCCCCGCGTGGCCCTACACAGGGTGAACATCGACTCATCCGCAGGGAGATGACAGCGCGCGGAGTCGCGGAAAGCGCCCGCGCACACAGAAGGGGACGAGGGCGGCGCCGATGTATAGAAGTGCCCTTTGTTTCGCCCCGCCCTCCCCTCCCCTCCCTTCCTCTATACATCTCATTTCCTATTCATTCATTTTTGTAAACTTTTCTGTATGGCGGCACCACATCCCATTTTGTCTGCGGGCGGTCTCATCGCTCGCGAGCTCGTGCTTGTCTCCGGGGCGTCTCTGCGCACCCGCGCGCGAGCTCTGACGCATCGCATGCGTCGTAGCCGCGATGGTGTCCTTATCTTTGATCTCTTGGAAGGTCGCTCTTGTCCCTCTCTCCTGTGGCTGTTGCTCCTGCGCTGGCGACCTTTCTGCTTAGCCAGTCCGTGCGCGCCGTACTTCTAGACGAGCGAAACAGCGGAGTGTGATGAGGCGAAGCAGACGGCACACACGCACACGCACTCACAAAGGCACGCAAGCATATACACAGGCGTACAGGCAGACACCCATGACGAGAGAGGTAGCGGAGTGATCACTCCGTTGGCGCATGACCGCGGACTACGCTGAAGTGAACAAGAAATGTATGAGGCACACAAGGTAGGATAGGGCGCTGGGTGCGTCGTGGGGACTGCATACGCTGCTTAGCCCTGCCGAGATGGCACATCCCTCTCCCATATGGAATACCCGTTGAGGGTATCATGGCCGCTACCTGTAGGGCGACTGCACACGCAGAGCGAAAAAAAAGCGTATCAAAGCAAATCTTCTATCTGCGACGCGTGGTGACCGATGTGTCACGCTCTCTCTCTCTTACCCTCTCCCCCGACTGATGCGCTGCAGTGTGCGGCCTCTTTCTGTCGACATCCCCACCCACCTCCACCTCTGCTTTACTTCCGCTCTTCAATTTTTTACTTCCTCTCACTCCCTCGGTGCTCTTCGCCGCCGCTGTGGCGAACGCGCCCAACTCCTTACTCTGTGCACACCCTCTCGCTCACACGGAGCTGTGCACCTCACCACGTGAAACCAACGTTAACCACAAGCAGCCGTGAAGCCGTTCGAGTGCTCCTCGCAAGACTTTTCTGCACACATTCCGTTTTCTCCCGCGCTTGCCGCTCTCTCTCGCTCTCTTTTTGCCTACTCGCACTTTCGCATCGCTCTGTGGCTACCAGACCCCGGCTCGCCACAACGTGGCGTGACCCCTCCCCCCGACCTCATCCGAATTGGCAGGTTGCCATCACTGGTCTCTGTGGCTTCCTGTGCGCGTGAGCTCTCGTCATCACGTCTTCAGTGTTTTTTTTCCTTCGCTCCCCCTCTCTCTCTGTTCTTCGACACAGTTCGCCGCTGCAACAGCGCCTCTTTTTTTTTTTCCCACTCTCCCCTCAGCATCTCAGCGCCCTTCTCTCCCGGGCGCCTCGCTGCCCCTTTCCTCTGTGCTGTTCGGGGCCATTTTCGGCTCGTCTCCGCCGGTCTCTCTTGCGCATACGCCGAGCCCCCGCGAAGCGGTCACGACGAAGAGCGTCGTATTGTTCGACGCGGGCGTCGATCACCACCACGGCAGACCTCCTGCCTCCTCGCCAACCGTGTCGGTGTGAGGCAAGGCGCGGAGGGGCCACTGCAACAGCTCTTCGGTGACAGGGTAGCTAGCTTGGGGAGCGCGCGCGCACAAGCAGAATCGACTTCGACATCCGGTGGAGGCGGCGTAGATCTCTTCCCCCTCCTCCCCCTGGGCAAAAAAATTTCCCATTCAACTTTTTGTTCGCCGTCCCGCTCTCCGCATCCTCTTTCCCTTTCTTCGCTCTCCTTTGCTGTCGTGACAGATCTCCGGCGTGCCTGCCGCGGCCTGTTGTTGTCTCTCTCCCTCTCTTCCCCTTTTCGTTCCACATCGTTCTCTCCTCCCCTCCCCTTCTTGTGCGTGTCGCAGCCTTCGTCGTCTGCCCTCGCCTGCGCTCTCTTCTCGCCCCCATTTTTCCCTTCGCCCACACTCGGGAGGGGCTGCGAAGGGATTGCCCACGACATCCAGAAGGCAGACAAAGTGACCCCCCACACACAGGCAGGCAGAGGAGGGCCGGAGGGAGACGTCAACAGCTCCCGATTGCTCCGCTGTTTTTTTTTTTCTTCCCCCCTTTACGTTTCGCGGAGCTCCCCCTTCAATCTCCTCTGTGGTCGGCGCTGACTTGCTGCTCGCTCCTCTTCTCTCCCCCTTCACCTTTCTGAGTTCGTGCCCGGCGGGCGCCTCCCTCCCAACATTTCTGCCTCCTACACCCATACTGCCTGTTTCGACGTCTCTGCACACATCTCCTCCCCTCCCCCTCCCTCACCACCACCACCTGCCAAGATGACGTCGTCTGCTCCGTTCACAATGGCGATCGAGTTCGCGCCGGATGAGAGTTGCGTCTCTTTCACCGGCTCTGTCACGATCACTAAAACAACGCTGACCGTGTTCCACGCAAGCGGCAGCACCGTCGCGTTCATGCGCGATCCCGCAGCAAATGGGCGCGCTCTCTTCGTTGGTGTGTGCAGCATACCGCTGATCCAATTCTATCGCCACAAGAACGTCATCACCCTTATGCGCGGCTCCAGCTTATTGTTCGATAACGCCGCCCCCTCGATGGGGCTCGACCTCGGTGCTGACGGCGACATCCACGCGAACACCGCCATCCGCGACAGCAACCGCTCCAGCCGTGACGACCCAACCACGTGGGAGACGCTGGCGCTGCACTGCGCCTCGCTAGATCACTGCGACCGCCTTGTCGAGGTACTACTCACTCGAAACGCGGCGGAGGCGTTCGTGCCGCCGTTTCCAATGCGCTCGGAAGCTCACAGCTCGCGCAATACGTCCACCCCGACGAGTGTGAACACTTACCACCGCCACAACGATCAGAGCGAGCGCGCCAGCAGTCGCCACAGCTCGCCGACCTTGGACAACCGGCACCTGACGCCTACCCGTATCAGCCAGCGTCCGGATCGGAATGACAGCATACAGCGCGCCAGCATTCACCGCATCGCTTCGCAGACGGAGATGTCGACCTCGCGCAGCTTCCGCCTGCCGAGCCGCCGAGAAAATGATGACGCAGTAACGCAGTCGTCGGTGCGCAGCAGTGAGCTCACGTCGCGTAGCTCGCGCTTGCATTCTCGTCGCGAGAACGATGACCCGGTGATCACGACGACGCCATCGCAGTCGATCCGCTCTGTGCGGCAGCGCGTGGCTCCCGGCCGCTCCACTACCTACTCCACGCCGAGTATACCCAGCTCCGAGAAATCGCTGATGCCGGAGCGCCGCCACCACAGCTCCACAATGAGACGCGATTCACCGGCATCGACTTCGTCGCACAGTAGCGTGCGCATGTCAGCACACCGACGCCTGGCGGGCCCGGCAGAGCGCGAGTTCGCCACGGCAGAGGAGGCCCGCTCTCATCACCGCTCGCACCGGCGCGACGGTCACTCCTGCTCCTCGAGGCAGTCTCGGTCACCGCGCCGAAACGGTGCCGCCGCTACCGCAGACGAAGGCCGCCATAAGCACCGCCGCGGTACCCCACGTAGCGCGCGTGACACTACCAGCGCAACTTCAAGCCCCGCCCCCGGCTCAGCGCGGCGCCGGCATGTCTCACCCCACGCCAGTGCGGCGGACTACAGCGCCAGTATCAACCCACACAGCGCTGTGCCGTCCGCGAAAAGGTCGGAGCAGGACGCCTTCCTGCGCAGCATTCAGCGGCTGCAGCACCACCGCCTGCACCTTATGCAGCACCTTCACAAGGAGGTCGTGCATCAAGCGTACTTGGCGGAGGAGGCGAGGGTAAAGGCAGCGATGGCGTCTGCCAAGGCGAGCCGGCCGCGCGAACGCACCAACTCGCCAGCCGGCGCACGACCGTCGGTGATCGCCGCGGAGGCGGCGCGCCTCCGCGAGATCGAGGCTCGATTAGAGCAAGTTGAGGCCCTCCACCGGGAGGCGGAGCGCGAGCGCGAGGAGGCGGCGCGGCTGCGTCGTGAGTACGAGTGGAGGAACGAAGAGCTGAGTGCACGCATGGGCGCCACCACTGCGGCTGCCCTCCCAGGCCTGCTGAGCGGCACCGGCCAGGTCTCGGAGCGGAACTCGTCCGTGATGACTCCTCGGTGTAGCAGTGTGCACCCCACGAGCGAGCAGCTGATGTTGCTGCCTCACCAGAATGGCGGTGGCAGCACCTACCCCTTGGCGGCTCACCACGGCTGCCACATGCCCCTCGAGTGGGTGCTGGCATCCGATCCGGCCGCGGCCCCGCGCCCGGATGACGTGGACCTCAGCGTCGCCATCATAGACCGCTACGTCTTTGGCGAGGAGTGGAGTCGCATCTTCCCTGCCCACGAAGCGGAAGCCCGTTTCAACGCTCAGATCGACGTCTGCCTGGCAATGAAGCTACCACGCCGCCTCGTGACCATCACCCACATCGCAGTTGACCGCCCCGGCTTGCGTTTGACGGCAGAGATTCACTACGACCGTGCGAAGATGGAGCGCGATGGGGTGGAGCGGCGCATGAGCGGTTGCCCGTTCCGCTTCCTCCAGCGCTTGTACGACATGCGCGACTTGTACGACTCCGCTCACAACAGCGCCGCCGCGCTCGCCGGCAGCAGCAGAGCGCCGATTCTCATGAGACTAAGCTCCGCCAGTGGCCGTCGCCCCTCCACAGCGACATCGCGCCAGGCGTCTCGCACACTGTCGGCGCAGCGCCGCCGCTCAGGTTGTGGCGTGCCGTATAGTAACAGCGACGTCAGTGAGATCGCTGGCGACTTCGGCGACGACTACAGCGCTGACGCCCACCTCGAGTACTACTGCTACCGCGTTGAGGACCGCGTCTCCTCTGCGGAAGAGCGCATGGCGGAGCGGCGCAAGCGCATGGCCGCGGAGTTGCGCCGCCAGAACGCAGGAAACGTAGCCCAGATGGAGGAGGAGGAGGGGTATCACCGCGATTTCATTCAGCTCTCTGAGGCGAAGGACCGGCAAGCGATTGGTCGGGAGGCCCGCTCGAACGTCAAGGCGACGCTGACGACTTCCATGGCGCACCTCGACGAGGAGGAGCGCGTGGAGCGGGCTGCGATGGAGGTTGGCGCGGCTCGCCAGCTGCACGTACTTATGGGCGTCCACCGCCGAAAGCTCGCACTTTTCGGCTTGCAAGTCAGCGAGGCAGAGCGGCGGAGGCAGATTGCCGCACAGCAGGCGCAGGCCCGGCGCGACCTTAATGACGCCATGAACCCGGCGTGCGCCGTGCAGCGGAAACAGGCAGAACGCCGGGCGCGCGAGGCGGAGGTACTTGCAGGTTGCGGCGCCGCGCACGCGAGCCAGCAGGAGCTAGAGATTGCCGTGGCGGACCTGGAGGCGGACGAGGTGAAAGCGCGTGCGATTATCCGCTCGCAAGCGATGGAGGCGCTACTCGATCTGCTCTTCCACTCGCCGGCACCGAGATCCAAGGATGGCCGCCGTGCCCCGTCGCACGCGTCGTCCACGCTGAAGGCGCTGCTGGGTGACATGTGGGCCGAGGAAGTGGCCCAGCGGCATCAGATCGTCGCCGATGAACGCCGCCGTCGCGCTCTGTACCGGCAGGATGACGTCATCAAGCGCGAGGCGGCGGGCCGTGTGACCGTCGAGGAGGCGGAGATGGACGCTCGCGATACTATTGTGGATGACGTGATGGCGCTCAACCGTCATCAGCTGGAGCGCCGGCTGAGCGTTCGCGAGCAGCTCCTTAGTATCCTTAGCGAGGAGCAGTTCTACCGCAAGGCGGTTCTGTCGGACGAGCAGGACGCCTTCGAAGTCGTCGCGGAGCTGTTCTCGGCAAGCCTGAAGGACTTGCTGACCCGCGTGCCGGAGGTCGGCGATGACGACGATGAGGATCTGCGCCGCCGCCGCGTGAGCGCAAAGCGGCAGGCGAAACCGTTTCACTACATGACGTTCACGCCGGATGACATGGACTACCCCCCGAGCGCTGCGCTCGCCATTGAAGGCATCGTCGGCTGCTCGATCAACAAGAACCTCGAGGTGGTCAGCGTGGCCCGGCCGCTCGCGAAGGCGGAGGAGGAGGACCTACAGCTGCAGGCAGGAGACATGATTCTGGACGTGGCGGGCCACTCCCTGCACTCCCTGTCGCACATGCGTGAGGTTCTCTCGAATCGAGTCATGCAGATCCAGGAGGAGGCCTTTGCCGAGTTCCCAGACGTGCCGCAGGAGCAGCTCACCACCAACCCGGCCTTGCAGAAGTACATCGAGGTGCTCTGCGAGCATCACAACTTCCTGGTGCAAGTACTGCGCGGATGTGAGATCTACCAGATCATTGTGCGGTCCTAAAGCGGCGAGAGTGCTGGTGGACTTCGCCTGCTTCCTGCGCAGTGCTCTGCAGCGTAATGCTGTCGCTCGAACAAATTGCGCGTCCTGATGATCAGAGCTGCATGCTGCCAGCCCCCTCGCTCGGCGCGTGCTTTTTCCCGAGAGCGTGTTCGGCAGCTCTGCGTCCGCGTGCGCGTGGGACTCAGTGTGGTCGTGTGCTCTCTCGCCCTCAGACCTTTCCCCCGCCTCTGCGTGCTCTTTGGCTTCTCGTCGCCCCTCCCCCTCCCCCCTCCCTATAGAAACGCCTTCGCCGACGAGCTCGCGCCGCTGTCGCCGGCATGCACGTCGAGGTGTGCGCGTGTGCGTTCCACACAAGCGCACGCCATCCCCTCCTCTGCGAAGTGCTGCTGCCTCTGCCAAGGGCGCATCTTACATTGTGTAAATTTCGCTGCCGTTTTTTTGATCTGAAACCTTTTCGGTCGTGAGGGACTCCCCCGCACGGTGCCGTCGACCTCGTTGCTTGTCTGTGTCCAGTCCCCCCTTCTCCCCCCTTTTCCTCCCTCTCTCTCGTGTGTATGTGTGCGTGTGCCCCTCTCTCGTCGCTTCTACGCTTCTCCTCCAATCACTTTGGCTCGCCCTCGGCGCCGCTAGCTCGAGGAGGCCCCTCCCCTCCCCTCCCTCGCCCGCCTCGACACGCACACAAACGATGGGGAGAGTTGGCGCTTCGATAGAGGTCTCGATTTCTTTCTTTACGCATTAGCGACCGCCTCTGCACACTAAGAGAAAGCGCTTTGTATCGCTTTATATAAATGAGGACATCCGTCGAGTGCGGCTCATCGTTGCCACCCCGACCTCCCCTGTAGCAGCTCGCCTTTGCGCCCCTCTCTTCCTCCCTTCACTCTCAAGCGACATCGAGATGGCTGTGCAGACTGTGCGTGTGCGTGTGTGTGTGTGTGTGTCGGGGGTGGGGTGGGGTGGCAAGGGGATGAGATGAGGGGTGCCGGCATGCTGCGGTGCAGCTGCGGATGAGTTTAGCAGCGCAAGCTCCATGATTGACAATGACGATGCACGTAAGCGCACGTAAAAAAATACACGCCCCCCCATCAGGTGCACATGAGCGTGCCGGGGAGTGGCGCCCACCTCCTCTGCTCCTCCCCCTCTTCTCCACCCAACGACGCTCTTTGGTCTATGCACATGCCCCCGACTCTCTGCTCGCTCACGTCCCTCTCACTATCGCCCTACCACCGCCGCCTCTCGATCTCTGCCTCTGATAATCTAATGAACAGAACTCGCTGAGTACTCTTTTGATGTGCGCCCACAGTGTCGTACACGCTTAGCTTCACCTCCGAGTGGAATCTTTCAACCAGGCGTGATGCCGCTGCTCGTGATGCGCCCGTTTCTCTCTGTGCTCTTCTCGACCCTGCACCGCGCACGCTTCACCGTTTCAGCTGTCTGTAAGCGTTTCCTGCGAGGCCCGCCATGACCCGACTAGCGAACAGCGCCTTCCCTCCCGCACCGCATCCTTTCTCCCTTTTCCTTCGATGATTGGCTTGCGCCTCCCCTCTCCGTCGCCCCTGCGCCGCATCGTGGAGTGGTTTGAGGGCGCACCAGTACCTGACCGACGCGAAAGGGAAGGCTGCGAGCACCGCTGAAGCTGCCTGCGGAGCAGGAATGCCTCTATGCGGCGCTGCAGTGGTGCCCTGGGCAGGGAGCGCCGACCGCGAGCGCTCCCTCGCTCCTCTCGAACGCCCTGTCCCTCTTCCCCCGCCAAACGCACGTCTGCTGGCGCGTGCACCGGCCGCCGCAGAGGGTCGTCGAGGTGCTTGCGTCTCTTGACGTACGCTGATATACGGCATGTATATGTGCGGGGGGTGGGGGGTCTTCGGCTTCGGCTTCGCTCAGCGCATGCGCCGTTCGCCCTCTGCTTTCTCCATGCCCCACTTTGTGTTGCCCTTTTCCTCCGAGGGAGGGAGGAGGGCCCTTCACTTCCGCTCGCCCTCGCCCTGCGCAACGCCCCGTCTCCCCAGCGCAAGCTCCCGCCAGTCGATCCCCCCTTCCCCCCTTCCCCCCTCCCTCTCCTGCCAGACAGAAAGCCGTAAGCGGAGATCGCGGTGTACTCTCATCTGTGCGGGAGTCGGAGCATATGCGCGTGTCGACGCTCCTGAAGGAAAAAAAGGGTCGCTGCATTCGTGCCCAGTGCCGCCTCGCTGTAAGCAGTGCACACCCACACCCACACACCCACACACGCACACACTAATGGACTATGGGGATGCGACCGATGGATGTGAATGTGCTCTTCCGCCCATGACCGAGCGCTGCAATTTTTTTTCCCTTTCACGTCTCTCTCTCCCCTCTCCCTTCCTCTTTGTGGCACAGAAGCAAGAGCAAGCACCATGTCCACTGCCTCCAACACCATCGACGCGATGCTGCGGCCGCTCGTGATAGGGAAGCTGTCCATGCCGAACCGCTTCGTCATGGCGCCGCTGACCCGCTGCCGCGCTGACGACAACCACGTGCCTACCGCTGCGATGGTGCAGCACTACGCCGACCGCGCCTCAATGGGTCTCATCATTACGGAGGCAACACAAATCCAGGAAGGCTACTCAACGTTTGGGCACGAGGGCGGCATCTATGGCAACGAGCAGATGGATGGTTGGAAGAGGGTGACGGATGCGGTGCACGACAAGGGCGGGCGCATCTTCTGCCAGATACACAACGGTGGCCGCGCCACCGTTCCGTCGAACGTGGACGAAGGCGTGCGCATCGTTGCGCCGTCTGCGGTTGCCATTACCGGCCATGAATGCGCTAGCACGTTTGCGCGTGATGGCAGGAAGCATGCGTACCCCGTGCCGCATGCGATGACTGCGGAGGAGATTGAGCGCTACGTGCAGCTGTACGCGACTGCTGCTCGCAATGCGATGGCTGCCGGATTCGATGGCGTGGAGGTGCACGGCGCAAACGGGTATCTGATCGATGAGTTTATCAAGTCGGGCTCAAACAAGCGCACCGATGAGTATGGCGGCAGCATCGAGAACCGGTGCCGCTTCCTGTTCGAGGTGATGGATGCTGTGATTGAGGCAGTTGGCCGCGAGCACGTTGGCCTGCGCATCTCACCCCTGAACAGCTACAATGACCAAAGCGATGCGGACCCGGAGGCGCTAACGCGGTACATCTGCTCGCAGCTGAACGCACGTCGGATTGCGTTTCTGGACGTGATGCGTGGCGATTTTTATAGTCAAGTGCGCGGTGCGGACAAATGGGCACGCGAGGAGTACGAGGGCGTGCTGTTCACTGGCATGGGCTTCGAGATGGATGAAGCAGTGAAGACGGTGGAGAGTGGCGCTGCCGATGCCGTCGTATTTGGGACCAAGGCGCTTGCGAATCCTGACCTGGTAGAACGTGCTACCGCTGGTGCGGAACTGAACAAGCCCGATCCCGCGACGTTCTACACCACCGGTGAGCCGGGGTACAATACCTATCCGTTCATGGACTGCTCTTCTCGCGTGACCGCGAGCTCGGGCGTGCAGGCGACGCCTCCGCAGTAAGATTGGTAGTGGTGGTGGTGGGGGCGGGGGACTTTCGTGGACACCTCGCTGAATGAGCGCGGCCACCTGCTGCTGCTGAGCCTGTGAGAAAGGGTTGGCGGTGCCCATCTCTGTTGGACGGGTCTGATGCTGTGGCAACGGGAGGGGCCACGCGCCGGTGAGAAGTGCCGCCTTTGAGCGGCTTTCGACGTGCGCGCTCATCTCTCTCCCTCTCTCATTTTCTCTTTTTTTTCTTAGTTGTTCCTGTGCTTCGTCGGCGCGTCCCTTTCCCTCTTCGCCGTCCCTCTCTCTCCCTCCCTCCCACCTTCTCTCTCTCCCTGTCCCTCTTTCCCTGTCCCCTTCTGCCTCAACCGTCTGGGCGCGCGCGCGCCAAACTTCTCGCATACGCATGTGACGGGAAGACATCTTTATATCGTACGCAAAGGTTGCGACTGCAGTCCAACGTGCAACTACCGGCGTCAAGATAGATAGAGCGAGAGAGAGAGCTGCTTGCACGCCATGCGGTCGAGAGGCGATGACGGAGGGTAGCGACACTGCTGGTGATCGCGGTGCGAGAGTGCGTATCAGAGCGCTCCATCGCTGGTCCTGCGCATCGGCCTTTGCCCCCTTCTGGGCCCAATACCGATTCCCTCCCGATTGCTAATGATTCCCCCGTTTTCGACTTGCCTCTTCCTCTACGTGGCCTCCCCGGGTTGCCGCCTTCCGAAGGCCACACACATACATACATACACATACACATAAACGCCGCTGCAGCAACCAGGGGCGGGGAGGGCCACTTCCAGTGGCGAGGAATACGCACAGCAGCAGCACACGAGAGGGAACTGCCGTTTGCCTTTGTATTCGTACGTACACGTGCACCCCTCGGTGGCTCGAGTCCCTCTCTTAACCTTCTCATGATCCCCATTTCCGTACTTCACACGGCTGAGATCTTTCGGATGCCGGCGGCGCGTCGCACTGGGCTGATCACACTTTTTTTTTCGCCCATTGGCTGTTGCGTTGATATTGGAATGCGCTATTGACGCCTTCTCGTGCTGCTGCCGCTGATGGAACCTGCCAGCGGGATGGGGAACGCATCGTTGCGTTCAGCGCCATGGCCAGTGGTCACCGCCCTCCTCCCTCCTCAAGTTCAACTCGGCGCGTGCGCAAGAGGTGAGGAAACCCACAGAACAGCGGACACACCTCCTTCTCTCAAGTGTGCCGCCAGCGGAGACTTGAGCGTCGCAGACAGGCCTGCACTGGTGAAGTACCGCCGAGAGGTACGACCACGATGAAGGCTGCTGTCGGCCACTGCGGATTGTGTCGACGATTCAGCCAATGCACCCGTCCCCGGGCGCCGTTCGGATGAGGGCGGCCAGGCCGACACTGTGCCCGATGTGCTGCGCGAGATGGGCGGACCGCTGGAGGCTCTACGGACACCACGCCTCACGCACCGCTCTTGCGCGCAGCGGCCTGCCGGCGCACATCTCGCTCGCGCTGCGTGGGCCGGCCCCGCCGCGTATCTACCGCGAGCCCTCCACAACCCCTCGCAGACGCCGCGTGCGCTGCCATCCGTTTCTGGCGTGGCGTATGGCGTCAACGCAGGGCATTGTGAGGCGCGCAGAGAGGGCGCGAGGAGACGCATACCAATTAAGCCCACTGTGCGCGCGTGCGGGGTATGCGGTGTCTCCTCCGTCCAACCGGATGCGCCGATGCAGTAAAGATGCAGGGTGGGCGGGTGCGTGGCGAGAAGGCCACAAGCAGCGCCATCATGTACACCCTGCGCACTACAGTGGAGGCTCTCCACACCATACAATGGGGTGTGGCCTGCTTGGCTGTTGGGCTCACCCAGCATGCGCGTATGCCCCTACTTTCCCTGTGGGCCCCCATGGCCGACGCCACCACCACCATCGCCGCCGCTGTGGAGCGTTACCCTGAGGGCGGCCCACTTGGATGAAGGCATGCCGCCCACCCGAGTCTGTGTGGCGTGCTGTGGTGCAGCAGGTACCGGAGGAATTGAGGAAGCGGGTGGCCGTGAGACGCATGGCCCGATTCGACGGCGGGGCGGTCCGCCGTGCACGGCCTGGACTCATCGGTGGTGCGGGCAGAGGGACAGGGGGGGCGCGTGTGCGGATGGGTACGTGCTGTGGATGTGTTCGTGATGGAGTGGGCGCGATGGTGGGCAAAGGGTGGCATTACTCAGGGGCATGGCAGAACACAAGGCGTGCTGGGGAGGAAGGTGCTCCGCTGCACCGTATGGTGATGGCAGAGCTGTGCACGGGCTGCCATGGGCACATGACTGCTGTTGATGTGGTAGTGCGAGCGCATGCGGGCTTGGGCGGAGGCCGTTTTCTTTGCAGCTGCCGTTGGCATGCATGCGGCGGCGCGCTTCCTCCACCATCGCCTTGCCCTCTCGAATGAGACATGCGAAGCTGGAAAGGGGGGGCGCTCCTGTGTGCCGGTGACGGCGGGGCTTTGCGCTGCGCCTCCTGTCGAGTGGGCCTCGTTTTCTCTTGCGTTATGCTGAGGGGGCCCGCGGTGACTTGCGCATCCTGCGCCTCTCTCGAACGTTCACGGACAGAAGACGAGGGAGGGGGAGGGGGAGGGGGAGGGGGCATATCTGCATCGCACAGGGCACAGGAGAGGAGCAGCTTCCACAAGCCTGACAGCCACTCGCTTGCACACGCGCCAAAAGCGTCCGCCGCCCTTCCGGACAGGCACATGTGATTCGTCTGCCGTCGCATGATGCACGTGCGTAGGCTCCTTAGCCGCCTCGTCCAACCTCCCCCGCTTCTCTCGCCATGCCGTCTCCCCCCCTCGCTGTGCCAGCGGTGGCTGCTGACGCCGTGAAGGCATCGTAGTGGTGCGCTGCGCACACATGTCGGCGTTGCCTTCCGCCCCAGCGGCGGCTTCTCACTGACTCTTCTCACGCACGCATGCACGCGCGCGCCGTATCGCTTTGCCGAAGTTGAAGGAAACAGAGCACCGGCCATCGGGAGCATCTTGACCATTCGATTGAGGAGCACAACGAGACCCGCACCTCCACCCCCACAACACGGGTCACCACCACCGCCACGGTACACATCGGCCCCCCTCTTCCACCTTCACCTACGTCTTTCTGCCTACCACTTGACTACCACGCTCTGCGACGCCGCTGAGCTGCCTCTGTCCCCTTCCCCCCCCTCGCACTCGTCTGCCGTTCTCTGCGCGAACATTCGGACTGTGTGTGCGTGCACTCACAGAGAAGAGCGAGCATATTTGTCGTCGAAACGTTTCACCCGAAAACAAAAGTATTTCGGTATCTGCCAAAGAAGAAAGCGGCGCTCGTTTTCTCTCTCGTTTGTGCGTGTGTATGTGCGCGCGACGTCTTCTCTGACGCTGTGTTCTCTTCGCTGCCGCGCAGTCTCCGAGCCTGCCCATTGAACGCCACTCCTACGCGGCCCACTACGGCGTCTCCAACCCTCCCCCATCCCTCCTCGTTTTACGCCTTGTTGTTGCCTCCCAGAGCTTCTCTTGGGAGTGAAGCAGCAGCCAAACCTCAGCGTTGGCAACTTTCGTCGTTCCCGCGCCTGTCATTGGATCATCGTCCGCCCTCTCAGGCGTTGTTCAAGGCTGCCTTCATCGCCAGCGTCTCCATAATCTGAGCTGCTTTGCGTAAGTGTATTCCTCTCTCTTCACCGACGTTTTTTTTCTTGCTCCCCTTCTTCCCCCCTCCCCCTGCCCACCCACTATGCACGCGCGCAGACTGCCGCAGTTGCTCCCGGTCGTCGATTCACTATTTTTATTACGAGTCCTTCCTCTTTCGCCCTTCGCACTCATCTCCACGTCACAGCCGGATACGTCTCACCTCTCACCTCTCCCCCCGCGCCTCTCAAACGTACTCCGCATCCGCTCCCCCGCCGCATCTGTTCACTCACTGCGGTCCAGAAGCTGTCCGGCGCCCCTCCCCCTCTTTCACTCCTCCAACAGTGCCGCTTCGCACGGGCATCGTGCGCCTCGTTGCCCCTCCCCCGTCCGCTGTGCTGCCGCCTGGACGTCTTTCGCGCCCGCTCCGCAGCGCAACGACGCACCGAGCGAGCGAGCGAATAGAGGAGAAAAAAAGCTGCGGAGCTTCACAGCGCATCTTCAGCGGCAGAAAAAAAAACTCAAACGGAAATCGAGCGAGAGACGACACCAAAAAAAAAAAGAAACGCGCGCACACACGCGCGAACGAAAAAAAAGAACGGAATGGTGCGGAGAGTAAAGTACGCGAGAGCAGCAGCCGGCCGCGCCAAAGTTCCCGCCCCTTTCCTCTCTTCCCTTCTTCCTCCGTCACCCGACACTGCCGCTGCGTGTCGCATCGCTTTGTGCCGTGAAGCTCTTCCCCCCCTCCCCCTCTCCGCTCCCTATTCTGAAAACATCTGTACCTCTCTCTCCCTCTCTCTCTCTGTTGTGGTCAGCTGCCGCTATCGCCACATCCTGCCACCCCCACTCACTGCCGCGTCCGTTTTTCCCTCGGTATCTTTCCCGCTTCACATACGCTTACTCATCGGCCAGTCATCTGACCAGTTACCCCCCTTCCTCCCCTCCTCTCCTGACTCTGCAGTGTCTTCTCTGGTGTCTTACTTTCCTCATCGTACACGCCATTCGCGTTCTGGGCTTCTCTGTGTGTGTGTGTGCCCCTTTTTTTATATCACCGTACCGCTCATATCGTTGAGGCGCCTGCTGTGGTGGGGCACCTTTCCTCCTCCCGGCCCCCTTTTTTTCCCGAGTCATCTTCACCCGCCAATCGCCGTCTTTCTCTTTTGCCCTCTCGTCAGAACGACTCAGACACGCGAGGACACCGGCATCATCACTCGAACGTGCAGACGTGCTTCTCTCTCTCTGTGTGCGTGTTGCTACTCACGCCCACTCTCGCTCCATCAGCGCATTCTTGCGCGTACGAACGGGTGGGCATCGACGCTCATACGCGCCTGCACGGCTTGCTTGTCCTCCGTCACGCTTTACTTTGGCAGCCATGTCGGCGAGAGGGAACCGTACGGTGCATACGCACCTTTTCCGGCCCTGCCGCGTGGGACAGCCGACCATGAAGAACCGCATAGTCATGTCGCCCCTGACGCGGTGCCGTGCTGATGACGACCACGTGCCGACTGCCATCATGGCGGAGTACTACGGCTCGCGCGCCTCGATGGGGATGCTCATCACGGAGTCCATCATGGTTCAGCCCGACTACTCCGGCTTCGCGTATGAGCCTGGCTTGTACTCAGCGGAGCAGGTGAATGCGTGGCGCATGATCACAGAGGCCGTCCACGCACGCGGTGGCCTGATCGCGGCTCAGCTTTACCACCCAGGCCGCGCCACAACGCCGGCAAACCTGACGTCCGCCAGTTTGGTGCCAATGGGCCCCTCCGCGGTCGGCATTTCGCCCAATGCGGAGCAGTGCATTGCGCAGTGGAGCCGAGACGGCAAGGCTCAGGCTTATCCGCAGCGCATTCACGCGATGACTGCAGTCGAAATTGGGTCCATTGTGAGGCTCTTCACCTGCGCAGCTGTCAACGCCATGGCTGCCGGCTTTGACGCTGTGGAAATCCACGCGGGCGGCGGTTACCTTCTCGACGCTTTCCTGCGAGATGCAGCGAACACGCGCACGGACGCGTACGGCGGCAGCGTGGCGAACCGCTCGCGTCTTCTCCTGGAGGTCGTCGACTCCGTCTCAGCGGCTATCCATCCCGATCGTGTCGGTGTGCGTCTGACCCCGTTGGACACTTTCAATGGGCAGCGTGACAGCGAACCGGAGGCGCTCACCACGTACGTGTGCAAAGAGCTCGACGCTCGCAGAATCGCCTTCATCGATATCGTCCGTGGTGACCCAAAGACCGGTACACCAGGGAACGCGGAGGTGTGGGTGCGCCGCGCCTTTGGTGGCGCTGTCCTGGCGAGCCACGGTTACACATCGATCGGCATGGCCGAGCAGGCGATCGCGGACGGCACCGTGGACGCTGTGCTTTTTGGCATGCAGGCCATCGCCAATCCGGACCTCGTCTGGCGAGTGCTCGCAAACGCCCCGCTGAACCGCGCCGAAGCGTCGACCTTCTTTACCCGGGGTAGCAGAGGCTACACGGACTACCCGATCTGCCAGCCGCGCAACTTCTCTGGCGCGCCGATGGCGGCGCGTGTCAGGGGCCTCTCCGAGGAGAACCACAGCCGTCGCTCGTCTTGCCAGCGTGCCTCCTCCCTGCCAATGCCGGCGAAGGAGCGCCCGTACTTTTCCGTGTCGCAGCCGCTGCTCGTAGGCGCTATGACGATGAAGAACCGTCTTGTCATGGGGCCGATTTCTCGCCAGCGCTGCAGTGCGCAGCAGTGCCCGACAGCCATGATGCTCGACTATTACGCGCGCCGCGCCAGCTACGGCCTGTTAATCAGCGAGCCGTGCGAGATACAGCCGGACTACCGCACGTACGTCCAGGGCGCCGCGATTTCGACGAAGGCGCAGGTGGAGGCGTGGCGCAGGATCACGGACGCTGTGCATCAAGAGGGTGGCCTCATGTACTGCCAGCTACACCACGGAGGTCGGGCGACGCTGCCGTGCAACATTGCCAGCAAGAAAGACAAGCGGGTCTTCGGCCCCACGACGCAGGGCATCCCTCCTGCCTACCGCTGCCCAGCCGCCTTTGCCTCAGACGGAAGGGACCAGCCATATCCCGCGAGGGTGGTGGAGCTGAGCGCGGATAGGCTCAAGTGGTTGGTGAAGTTGTACGCTGAGTCGGCAAGGAACGCGATGTTGGCGGGCTTCGACGGCGTCGAGATCCACGCCGGCGGCGGCTACCTCATTGACCAGTTCCTGCGCCAGTGCAGCAACACCCGCGCAGACGACTACGGCGGCTCCCCTGCCGGTCGCTGCCGTCTATTGGATGAAGTCGTCGACGCGGTGTCTGCGGTTGTGGGCCGGCGCCGTGTCGGTGTTCGCATATCACCGACAGACCTCTCCAAAGGTATGAAAGACACTGATCAGGAGGCGGTGGCAGAGACGGTTGCCGCGCACATGGCAGAGCGCAAGATCGCGTACATTACCGTGGCGAGCGGCAGCGACGGCTTCTATCACGGGCCCGTGCCCGCGTCCATCCTGGAGAAGATCCATCAGTGCTTTGACGGCATTGTCATGTGCGACGACAACATCGGCCTGGCCGAGGCGGAGAAGCGCGTAGTGGCGGACGTGGTGCAGGGCGTGTGCTTCACGCTAGGCGCCATCGCGAATCCGGACATCATGACCCGCGCCCTCCACGGCGTCGCAGCGGCTGAGCCGGAGATGAGGACTCTCTTTACACACGGCAGCGATGGATACGACTCGTACCCCACGTACGCCGAGATGCGCAAGGAGGCGTGGGCGGAGCAGGCACGCCAGTCTGCGAGGAACAGTCTTCGGTACGCGCCTGAGATGAGGGACTGCGGCACCCCTCTTGCGACGAACAACGTCACAAGCAACAGCTCCCCCATTGCGCAGGACTCATGCCGCGCGGTCCGGTCACCCAGCCGAGGAACCGTGTCGACCTCCACTGCGCAGTGCACTGGAAGCAGGCGCGCCTCTATTGCGGTCCATGAGTGCAGCGCAGATTCCAATCACAGCTCTCAGGTTGTGATTCGCCGTGACAGCCGCGCGAGCCGACGCGAGTCCGTGTCGCTGCGGCAATCGGGATAAATCGTGGAGGCGACGCCTTTGCTGCGGAACGCGCGTCCACTGCGCGTGACGAGCACCACAAAAAAACGCAAGAAGAAAAGTGTCGCAGTCCCCCCACTCCCATCTCACTTTGCGCGCGTGCTCGTCGGCCCTCCTTATAATCCTGTGAGGATTCAATCGTGCGTGGAGAAGACGCGCCGTGCACGCAGTCGCTGAGCAAGCGAGTGCTTATGCACAGCGGTGTCCTCCCACCATACCCTCCCCCTTTCTCCTCACTGTCGCTTTCTCTTTCGCCGCTGCCGTATGCGCTGTCTGCGCGGTGCGCGTGCGTCTTGTGGTGGCCGTGGCCGTCGAGATGCCTCGTGGTAGCTGTGACCCTCCCTTCGCATCTCCTCTACTGCAGCTGTGCGCCCTCCGCAACCCGTTCAGCATGGCACTGCTTCTCCGTGGCTTTGCACGTTTTTTTGTTTTTATTTGCTCGATTCGAGACGCCTCTCTCTCTCTGCCCCGCCTCGATCGTGTGCGTCTTCTTGACTGAGCGAGGGCAGACGGCACATCGCGCGTGCATGCGTGCGCCGGCGTGTCTCGCCCTCTTACAAAGACTATGTGTGCTGTTGCCGTCTCCTCCGCGTAGTATACGGCGCTCCCGGGACGATGACGCGCCGACGGCGCCGGTGCACCCTTATGCAGGCGCACTCATGGCGCCTGCAACGAGGGATCAAGGGGCTGGCGTGCACGCGGCGTGTTGGTCGCCCTTCAGAAGGCGCACGTGCACACACAGAGACACACAGACGCCTCTCCCCACCTGCATTCCGGCCTTGCTTTCCGCCGCGAGAACGCAGGCATATCTGACGACGGCTGCGAGGCGCGTCATCGCCGGCTTTTCTTCTTCGTTCCCTTTCCTGTGGTCAGAAATGCCGGCAGCAAAGAGATAAGCGAAGGGAAGTGAATACTGCCGTGAGAAGTATTCATGTGTGTGTGTGTGCCGTGGGGGAAGGGTGGTGGTAGTGGTGGTATAAGACACATCTGGATAGCCTACCGCTGTGGCAAAGGCGCTTGTCCCCTCACATCTGCGTGTCTGCATAGACCTCGTTCGCCTTTGGCCAGCTGCTCTGTCCTCTGCTACGCTTCCCTCCGAAGGAATGTTCGTGTCGCTGTCCTTCTCTTTGCCGTCTCTCACAGCCATTTTCTGTTGTCTTGCGGCGGTGCGTCTTTTCCTCTGCCCCGCCGACTCACCTTCACGCGTCTCCTCCCGACGACATGCAGTGCATCGCGCCTCTTTTTTTGCCCTCTCTCTCCTCACTGCGCTCGCCCCTTCCGTCAATGTTGTCCTCTCCGCTCTCTCTCTCTCTCTGCGAACGTGATCGGCCTCTCGGACATAGGCGGTGCCGTCACATGGCGAACGTATGCTCACCAGCGCGAGTCGCTTCTTCCCTCTTTCCCCTCCCTCTTATATATGCACACATCGCTCTTGCGCTGTTGGCCGCTCCTCTCGCTCACGCGTCGTCGTGCGATTCTTTTGTTCTCCCATCCCCTCTTCCATCAGCCAAGAGTGCCTCCAGCTTCTAGGCGACTCGCGCCCGTGGCGGGTCTCCCCCCTTTTTTGGTATCGTCCTCACCAGCGCATACGCCTGCCCGCGTGCGTCACTCGGCCGATGCCGGCCCGACATTTCCTTCGGCCTTCTACGCAAGCTTGCTGCTCGCTCTGTCGGTTGAAAGGCATCTTGTGCGTTGCCGTATCGCACGTTGTGCTGCCCGTTTTGTCTTTTCGTTTTGTTGAGCTCTGTGTCTGCGTGCGCCTCCGTTTCGTTCGCTTCTTGGCGCGCTCCCCTCCCCCGCCCCCCTTCGCCTCTCTCTTCTTCCCCACACCTCCATCAGCCGTAACAGCGTCGTCGATCGCGGTGAAAGAGAGAGACCCCCTCACCTCCTCTCTCGTGACACGCATATACCGACGCTTCCACTTTCCGCATGGTGTGAAAGTGTGTGTGTGTGTATATATGCTCCCACTCACCCCCTCAAAGAAGAGGGCGCCGCAGCCAGACGGGAGAGGCTGCACGTAGCAGAGAGGAGCGAGCAAAGGTGCCCATCAAGCACATGCCTGCAGCGGGCACGTCGAATACGCTTGGAGTCACACCACACTGTCTGTGGTGCAGCTGGTATTCACCCACGGCTCTCTCTCTCGCTACACCTGTGAAAACGCGGACAAGCGGCGCTTGCGAGAAAGATGGACGCCACCCTCTCTGTGGGGTGCAGCGACGAGAAGCGTTCGAAAGCGCCGACGGAGTGGTCGGAGGATGAGCTCCCCTCATCCTCCCCCTCTCGACCCCCCTTCCCTTCCCCCCTTCCCTTCCCCCCTTCTGCTGCCTCTCAGCATATCTGTACCGCAGCTCAGCCGCCCTCCATTTTCCTCTCTCGCTCTCTCTTATTCGCTGTGTCTCCCCCGGCTTGCGACACCGAGCCAACCAACCCTGGCAGCCCCATCACGCGTGACGTGTTTGGCAGGGGTAAAAGGCGTCCCCCCCCCACACAGAGCAGAGAAGCAATTCTTATTTCTTCTCCCACTCATTACACACACACACACACACAGAGGCGAATACGCTCGTCAATGAGAGAGTGCCCATAACTTTTTCTCACCGGTGACAACTCCTCTTAGAGCTCTACAAAGATTGCGTGCGCGTGTGCGTGAGTGAGAGGTGGGACGCGCGTGCGGGCCTGGAGTCGGAGTGAGGGGCGAGAGAGAGGGTTGAGGAGGAGGAGAGGGGGGGCGTATATAGCATCTCCCCCCCTCTCTCTCTTTTGTTCGTCCGTTCAGCACTCCACTGGTGACTTCGCACGGGGGGGAAGGGGAGCAGAGAGAGCGCGCGGGCGTGGGCACATCGAACCCCTCAGCCCACTCCACCCAACACCTCTCCACTCCGCTGTCTGCTCGTCTTCCTTGAAAAGCGTCGTGCCGCGATCGGCTCATCATCTTTCGGTAGGCGGCCACCCACAAGACGTGCGGCAGAGTCACACACGCACGCACCTGCAGAAGCTCGTGTTGCTCTCCCTCTGGCCGGCCTGTTGCGCTGCCGTGAGTAGAGAAGACTTGTGACTGCTGATTGCTTTCGCCGCACAGGGCACTGGCGGGAGCGGATCCTGTGTGGGCAACAGGTCCCGCGCGCTGACTTGACATCGGGGCGTTGTACATGTGCGCTTCTCAACGCGGCATAGAAAACGGCGCGTGACGCTTCCCCCGAACGAACGTTACGCGAGCCTGGCGGGCAAGGGCCGGCACAGGCGAGCCGGTGGAAGGCCGCACACAACGCTTGACGGAAACTCGCGCCGCACAGGGTGGGGGAGGGGAGAGGCGTCGGTACCCCTCCCAACCTCTTTTGTGTGCTTTCCACGCTGCACGTCTCTTCACGCCGGTGTGCTGTTGGCGGCTCCCTTCTCGGAAACGGCAACGACACCAAGAAAAGCTGATTCGCTTCAGTGAAGCCCTGCGAATGAGCGCCGCTCTCACTCCCGACGCTGCCGCTCGGCAGCGCAGCGCTTCTCACAGCCGTGGAGAGAGGGCCACCCCCGCCCGGCGTTCTCAGTCAAAGCCGCCACGAGAAGCGCCTCCGCCAGAGCATAAACAGCAGCCATCCTCGCGAGCAAGCTCTTCTGCTAAGAATGCATCAGCTGGCGCCTCCGCGGCGAGGGTGAGCCCTCACCGAGCCAACAGTGCAACGCCGAAGAAGACGCAGTCACCACCGTCGTTGGCTCATGCCCATTCTTCCTCCCTTGTGTGCTGCGTAGGCTCCTGCGACGACACAGAAGTCGGTGCCATCGCCGCTGCTACTGCCGCTGCGACCAGCTGTGTGTGCCGACCGTTACCGCCCTCACCGTTCTCGTCGGCGGTACTCGGGCATATCGATCGCATTCGTGGCCTCCTGCTCGAGGTGAAGCTGCCCTTCATTGACGTTCACTTGGCTGAGACGTATCTGCGCCACCTCGCGCGGCGCACAAGCGCTACGGAGGCCATCGATGGGGCATCCGCCTTGGATGCGCCTGCATCGACAGGCCGTTTATGCCGCGAGCGTGGTGGCTGCCGAGACGTCACACCGCTGCCTCTGAACACGCTTCCTGGAGTCGAGCTGGGGGGTGCGGGCGCTGCAGGGTCCGCCACCCCCACGCGGAGCCTCAAGGCGTTTGAGCTTTATAAACAAAGGTGCCACTATCCTTTTAGGATGCCCACGCTCGACAGTGACGGGCACCGAGGCGGACGCGCCGACAGCGCTGCCCTTGCTAGAAATCCGCTGGGGTGGAGGGCGGAACCGACGACGAACAATGACGGCGCAGCAGCTGCACAGGCGGATCGGCGCCCACACGCTTTTAGCCCCTGCCCGTCACCCTTAGACTCACAAGGCATCATTGATGAGGCGGATCTCACGCACTGCTCGCAGACAGAGGAAGCCCTTTCCGCTTTACGGCCGCACCCACCACGGCCCCCGCCCTCTGGCGAGCGGCCGCGACCGCCGGCACGCTCCGGCATTACTCACCGCAGCACCTCTGCGGAGAGTTGCGCGCAGCACCGGCACCCCATCCCGACAGCCTTTCCGCTCTCCCTTCTCGGCATGTTAGAGCGTGTGCTGGTAAAGTACAAGGCAGCACTCGCTGTGGCGCTACGCGCTGTCATGCATCGAGAGGCCGTGTGGACAGCCCTCCAACAGTTTCTGCATGTGGTGCGCTCAGACTGGGCCCCGCTGGCGGCTCCAACTGAAGAAGTAGTTGCACGCGTCCCTTCGCGAAGACATGCTGGCTCGGAGGGGGTTGCTGATGTGGGTCTTGGCTCCTCGGGCATCACGGGGGCGCTGTTTCGATTGCACTCGCCGCGCGAGTATGGCGCTGGCAGCACCGGGGACGTGGCCGTTGGCGTCTGCCACGCAAGATCGCACCTTTCTCTGCACCACGCACCGCATGGCGCGAGCCCACCGCCCAGCACCGGCGAGGGCGAGTATGGCGCTGGCGAACGCAGTTCAACACCAGAGACACAGGCAACCCTGCGAACGCCATCCGAGCAGACCCGAAATCCCGTCGGCCGTGAGGCCACGCCGGGCAGCAGCGCTCCATCGCTAGAGACGACGTCTGCACCTGCGCACAGCGCCGCTCGCCGCGGCAGCACGGCTAAGCCAACCGCCCAGTGTGAGGGCGTGGGGCATGCCGACGTTGCCTTGCGACCACCCGAGAATGCCGGCGATGCTGGGGGCGTTGACAATCCGCGACGACAGCAGCGCTCATCGCTGCGGCTCTCTGTTGATTCCATTCGACAGGCGCTTCCGCCGTCCGCAGACAGAGGTGCAGGCGCAGCGGCAGAGTTGAAACGAGCTTCGCCCCGACACGCTGGGCCGCCGCCACGGAGGGCCGCGCCGCTGTTGCTGCGTCTGCCCAACACGCCATCATCTAGCGCGCGTGCAACGATTCGTGCGACTGACGGGCCTGCGTCAGCGTGCGCACGCCCGGCGGTCGCGCTACATCGCAGGACTCTCGAGCGTTCAGAGCCCTGCTGCTCCGCCGGGGCAGGGAGACCTGTGCACAACGCTGCTGGGCAACAGGCTTCCGCCCTTCGCCACGTCCCCCCATCACTGTCTGGCTTGCAGCAAATTCTTCATCCGCAGCGATTTACCGGGGGCGCCTATGGGCATTGCCGCCGCTCTCGGTCAGCGCCGCCCGTGTCAGCAGCTGCGTCGCAGTCCCCTTGCCCGCCGTGTCATCCCTCGCTCGCCGTGACACCACGCGCGCAAATCATGCCGAGACACGGCGTCGAGGCACACGGTATCCCTTCGCGCCCAGCGCGATCCGTCTCGGACCGCGGGACACTCATGACACCAAAGAAAGAAGACGTCTATCGTCCACTGCGAGCGTCATCCGCGTCACCGGCGCCACGGCGACACGAGCAGCCTGGCTCGCCTCCTGCGACTCGTCGATGTGGAAGCGTGGGCGCCACGCGACCGCACAGTGGCCTGGTGCCGTCCCTTGGTGTGCGCCTGCATGCGGTGTCTCGACAGGTGTACGCGAGCTGCTTATATCATTACCTCTTCTACCTCCAGCGTACAACTCTGGCGGTGGTGGAGGCCGTGGACGCACTTCGGCACCACCACCTCAGCCACGCCGCACCGTTCGTCGTCGAGCACCGAAATTACCTCCTGGAGGTGCTGATGCAGACGTCCGTCTTGGCGTCTGACGCGGCAGTGAAATGGCTGATGCGCGAGGGCGCCGCGGACAGCGAGGCTGCCCTGAAGACTGGAGACACTCAGCGCTCGTCGGCAGCCCATCTCAGCGAGTCGAGCAGCAGCGCTGAGATGAGCAGTGCGGCGTGGCCCTCAGCCCCGCTGCTGGATGCGTCACCACAGGGTTTCGACCATGCTTCCGACGCGAGGCGACGAACCTGTGAAAGGCCGCGTACCAGCTCTTGTCGCCGGGACGGTGCTGCCCCCGCGCAGGATGCAGAGCAGGCAGATCAGAGAGGCGCTCAGCGCGCTGCGCAGCATGCTGCGGCGCGTGGCCAGTGGCCTGAACAGCTGCTGCGAGCTCCACTGATGAGTACACATGCTAGCCTCGCCCGGTATGCGGCGACGCCGCACCTCCTCTCCCAACTGGAGTCAACAACCAATGGTACTGACTCAGGTGCACGTGAGGAGGCTGCACCAGATCCTACACCACCCGGCGGCGGCGGTGGCTGCCAGCCTTCGGTACCTGCCACGACTTCGCCGGCACCAGTGACGCTACCGAACTTGCGCTTAGTGCTACCGCCAGACGTATTGCTCTCCTACGGTGGTGATGGAGCTGCGCCGGAGGAGGCACTGTATCACACTAGGACTACGAGCGCTTCGTCATTAGGCTCGAGCGCAGTGCCACCTGCTAGTGCACTGCGCGGGCGTTTGGAGCGTGGCGAGCGCTTGCTGCACTGTGAGGTGGCGGCGCAGCTGAACTATTTGAAGGCGTGCATGCAGTGCGCATTGAAGCATGAGTATCTGCTACATCTGCGCGGGATGGCGGAGGTGCACCGCCGCCTGTTCTCGGATAAGAGGGTGACGACAGCACTTTGCGACGACGCAGGGAAGCGGGTTAGCTCGACGGAGCGCGATAGGGAGCAAGCCACGCTGATGAGTGTCGTTTCCACCGCGGAGCATGACAGCGCTGGTGCCGCGGCAGCTTGTTCGCGGTGCGACCACGTGCCGCTCAAGGATGAGATTTGCCGAGCAGTCTGGATGAAGCAGTTGCAGGCTTCGTGGCAGCTGCTCATGTCGGGCAGCAGCAGCGTGGGTTAGGCGCGGCGTCTGTGCATAGGTGTGGAGGCCCTCTTTCCAGCCGACGGACGTGAAGGCGCTCTGTGTGCTCGTTGCTGTATCTCACTCGCTTGAGTGCGATCGTTTTCCCGAGCGGCGGCCGATGGCGTCGGGCGTCAGCGTCACGGCTCAGGCACGGGGGCCCGTACGCAGACGGAAGGAGTGACGATCTCGCTGTCCAACAGGCCTCTCTCGCTTTCGTCTCCACGTCCCTGGCGAAGGCTTATGAGCAAGCGGATGCCTCGCTGCCCTCACACACACACACACACACCTACACACACGCACGGCTCGTCAGCTTTTCTGTGCCACTTCCTCTCTTGGTTCCCTAACTACGCATGGGCCAGACGCTGCTGCGGAATGCGGTGCTCTCCGTCTCCATCCCTTATTGCTGCGCGCCCTTTCGCGCCATTGCTTTGCCCGGGCGACGGTGGCGAGAATCTTTCTGCTCGCCGCCGCCCCTCTCTGCCTCTTCTCCTCCAACCCGCCTGGCGCTGTCTGAGCCTCAGCCGGTGACCCTCTGCTTCGCGTCTCCCCGCGCTCGGGTGCGCAGCTGGTCTTTTTTTTTTCTTCATCGATTATTATGATGACACGTTCTGTGCCATTGTCGTTCCCCCCTTCACCTCCATTTCTTTGGACGGTGGCGCGTGGTGCCTATGCTCCGACGTGCAAGAAAGCTCGCTCGCTCACCAATGCATGAGCTCCGCCCTCATGGTGATGCGAGGATGCCGCCAACACCCGCCCCAAGAGCGGGAGAGGGTGACCTAAACAGCAAAACAACTCCGTCTCGTAACGGAACCGATACATAATAAGGGGAAGAAAATGGGCGGCGCAGGCCACGGATGGGCCTCCACGACGCACGCCGTCTCAGCCATGCAGGTTAGAGAGGAAGGACCGCTGTCGAAGCTTTTTTTCTTTTTTTTTCGCGTCGTATGGCACGCGTTAGTCGCTGCGTTTGCGCTTCACTTGAAGGAACGCAGAGATGACATGACGAGCGATGCGAGCGCAAAGCCAAAGCGTTGGCGTCGAATGAAGTGCTCGATCCTTGCCCGAAGGGTGAGCCAACAGCTCCTCTTCATGAGAACTTGCGCACGGCCGCTCGCTGTGCCCGGCCCTCATGTCTCGGTGAACGGCGCCGCCGCACTGTAGGTGTGGCCTGTCGCCGATATGTGCTTGACTCTGCCACCGGAGCGCGTCTTGGCACTTGCTTGAACGTGTGCACGTACTGTAACTGAGTGCGTGCGCGTGTGCTTCCGGCCTGCTGTGCACTGCGACTCTACGAGGTGCCTCAGCTGCGCACACTTGCACACACACACGGCCTAGAGAGGAGTGTTGGGCATCTCACCGGTGCAAGGCTCCAGTTGGCTCTTGCCTCTTCCTGCCTCTCGTGTTGTCTTCACCGTCCCCCCTTCGCATCATCTACTCCTCTATCCGCGCCCCCTTCCCGCCTCGCTCTTTCTCTCGCAGGTACGCGTGAAGAGAAGACGCCGACAACGGGTCGTCTGTCTCGGCTTTAATCTTTCTGACCCTTACGTAACGCTCTCAACAGCGCTTTCGTCTCCGGTTGACTTCACCAACGCACATATTTTTATTTCACCCGCTCTCTCCCTTCCCTTTCCGTTATACACTCAGATACACACGCAGACACACACGCACAAGCACATAACTTCTTCTCCCCCCTCTCTCTCACCGCTTCGCTGATACTCGACGTTGGTCGCAGGTGCGCCACTCGCAGGAGACGGCGCACGATACAACGGCAGGCCGACACACAACAGATTTCTGCGCGCCGTCGCTCTGCAGCAGAAGCGGCCTGAGGGCGACGGAAAGCAGTGCTCGGTTCGGGGGATCACGCGCTACAGAGCCACATCAGTGGCAACTCCTGCGGTTTTGCGGTGGCTTGTGCTCATTCCGTATCGTGGCTTGAGGGGAAGTGGCCGGTGCCCGTATCGGACGACGTTTGCGTGACGGCGCGTGCAGAGGAAGAGAGGTGTGAGGGCAACACGTGCGCACTCACATTTACGCACTTGTGGGGTCGGACCACCGCCTTCCGCTCCGCCACATTGGTGGCACATTTTTTTTTGGTTTCATGAGCCTGGGCGCGCGTGGGTGCTTGTGTGCTTTGCGAGGCCATACTTGTGCCTCCCTTACTGCTGTTGCTGCTGCCTTTCTCCCCCCTCTCTCTTCGCTCTCTTTGTCCCCGACCCCCCTCTCAGTGCATATTTATCGATCTCTGCTCGCGCCTCTCCCCCGGCATCGCATTCACCCCCCCTCAACCGCACTGCTTCCTGAAGCGCTAAACAATGGCGGAGATCTCGGCGTTTCTGTACGGCTGGGCGCTCGGCGTGGCTGCCGTCGTCATCTGGATCCTCTACGGCACGGACGCGCTTCCGCACCTCACGCGTTACGCCAACAGCATGCTTGCGTGCATTCCTTGTATGGCGCACTTTGCTGAGAAAAGGACAGCGCACAAGTCACACAGGCGCGAGAACGACGGCAGATCGGCGCCGCTCCAATACTCACACATCGATGGTGCTGCGGCCGACCAAGGCTTGGAGGGCCTCACGGGAAGCACCGGGAGTACCCAACCAATCACGGTGACATCAACGTGTATGATGAGCCGTTACGGGTCGGATGGTACAATCGGCCCCCCGATCGAGTGCCTGCTGTCTCTTGAGAGCAACATGGTCACTGTCTATGAGCTGCTGCGCTTGTCAGACAGCAGCCCCGGTAGCGCGGCAGATGTCTCGAGAGGCCGCAGCAGCGTTGGCGCTGCTTTGGGCGAAGCGCATGGTGACTCACGAGCCTTTCGCAATGCCTCAGGTGCGACGGTGGTGGAGCGCCGCAGGGGCAAGGTGTGCGTCCTGAGCACGACTGTCATGGAGGTGAGGCAATTGAACGGCAGACGCAAGTCAGTGGCCGTGGCGGCTGATCCATTGCCGTCGAGCGCCAGTGGCCGTGCCGGCAGTGACGGGGTGAGCGACCGCCGCGATGAGACTCCAAGTGACTCGTCAGCGTCTGCGAAGCGCTCGAAAATCAGTCAGGGCAACGCGAAAGCTGGCGCGACGGCAGCCGGCGCGTCGGAGGCGACCGGCGTGAACGCACTGTTTGGCGGCAGCAGCGCCGATTCGCTCTTTACCGGACGTGTGCTTATTTGGCGCACGCTAGATGGCCGCCCGCTCTTCGACTCATCCACGCCGCCGGTGCCGCTGCATGAGAGTGGCGGGAGCAGTGGCAGCTATACAGAACGCCTCAGCTTCTCCACGCCACTCTCCGCATCGCATTTAAACAGCCTTGCTGTAGCTCGTGCGGCGAGAAGTTCACCAGCCACCGAGAGCCTCGATGGCCGCAGCGTCCATTCGTCCCTCGACGCTGATGACGGCGACGAGAGCACCGTGACGGAGGGCGCTGGCGACGGTGCCTCTGCCGCGCGATATCAACAGTGGCTCCGCTATGGTCGCTCTCGCCAGCAGCGGCGGTCGATCTTGAATGACATGGCGAACTGGTCATGCGTCATCATCAAGTTCGAGCGCTCGCGCGAGACCGACCGCTGGCATACACTCCTCTCTGGGCTGAAGGAGGCACAGGCTTGGCACGACTACGCGAAGTCGATGCCGAACCCCGACACCATCAACATGTTTCTCAGCCGCTTCGTCTTCCAAAACATGCGCCTCGACGGCCTTTCCGACGCTTTGATCGCACAGATTCGAAAGAAGCTGCGCGATTTGCCGGCGAAGAAGTTTCCGCGCGACCTCGGCGGTGAGATCCTCCTCGACGACTTCCTTATCGGGACGCAGATTCCTTGGATCAGCGACGTATCAGAGCCGAGGGTGTCGGCGAACGGCGAGGTTGGCTTCGACTTCAACCTCTTCTACAAGGGCGGTGAGGGCGGCTTCTCACTCTTCTTCAGGCTGGCGCTCACCTACTGCGGCGTCCGCATCCCGCACGTTGTCTTCACCGTGAAGCTGCTGGAGCTGGAGGCGACCATGCACGTCAGCATCGGGCCACCGCCTTCGAAGATATTTTGGATCGGAGCCCACAAGCCCCCCATTATCCGTCTCGAGGTGCACCAGGGCTGCGCCTCGGGAAGAGGCGTCTTGCATCGCATGCTGACGGCGCTCCCGAACCTCAGCGGCATCGTGACGAACCTCGTTAAACTTTATCTCTTCACCGACATGGTGCTGCCGTACATGGACGACTTCCCTCTCCCGAGTGTGGTGAAGTCACCCAAGGGCTCTTTTGCCGATCTACGCGTCCGCGCGTTCGACTGGCAGCGCGCCGCAAAGATCAGCGGTGCACCGCAGCGTGAGGCCCCCGCCAAGAGCAGCGACGAGAGCACAGGGTGCAGAGCATCTGTGCGGGTTGGTGAGGAGAAAGGGGGTGGTGCCGCTGGGGCCCCGCCGAGTTTGCTGTCGAGCAGCAGCGGCTACTCGGCGGCGGCGTCGTCGTTCGCCTTTTCACGGAACACGTCTTCGGAAACGGTGGTCGCCGATAACAGCGCTGCTTTGCAGGCAGTCGGCTCCGATGGCGGGGCCACGAGCAGCAGTCTGCGGGCTGGCGCCGGCAGGAGAGTGTCGCTATTCTCCTTGCATGACAGTAGCGTCAATGGCGGCCGCGTCAGCGGGGCCTCTTATCCCAACACACCCATGAGCCTGAGCTCTTCAGTGGCGCCGACTTCGCCCACCACCAGGGCAGCAGCCCAGGCCGCTCGCAATGTAGCGGCGGTGCCACCAGGATGGTCAGCAGCAGATAGTGGTGGCGACCAGACGAGGCTACCCGACAAGCACTCCTCCAAGTGGATGGGCTCACGCAGCGCATCCATCTCGAGCAATCTCATGTCTGCCGCCGTGCGGGATGAGAGCCAGTACGGCGACAGCACCGCTGCCATGAGCGAGTCAGAGGAGGCTCTGAGCACCGCATCCAAGAAGCGCTCCACCACCTCCGGAGCCATGCGCAACCTGAAGGACTGGCTGAAGGTCAAAGGGAAGGACATGACGCGCGAGTCGGTGTCACGATCCAAGAAGAAGACATAAGCCGCCGCGTGCACGGCAGTGCGGCCGGCATTGTAGGAGACGATCGAGCGCGCGTCTCACCTATCCGAACTGCATAACCGGCAGCTGTCTCCTGCAGCGTTATCGCGGTGGCCGCCCAGTGACGTCTTTTGGCAAGGAACACGCCGCATCGCGCATGTGGTGTCGCAGGGCCCCAGTCGCACCCTGCCCCCCTCTCTCTGCGCGTCGGTGGGCGGGCCGCTGCAGCCGCTCCCTCCGTCCCCCTCTCCTTTGGCGAACCACTTCTTATGCGCGCTCGGGGTGTCACGCCCGCCGCCTGCGGGATGTGGGAGCGCTGCATTGCGGGCGGTGGCGGCGCTTAGAGTCGGCGTGACGCGACGTCTGCGCGGCCCCTGGCAGTAAGCGCGTTTGTGCGGGTGTGCGTGGCAGGTGAGGTGTCAGCGTGGCTGGCGCGAATCTCACGCGGCCGTCGCACCACGTACTGCTGAGGGGAAGCTGGCGCCCGATGTAGGGGGGAGAGGAGGCGCGTGCAGCGGCGACGTGCCGCGCGGGACCTGCCGGTGACCGAGCGGAGGCGATCGCGTGCACTCTGCGCGGCAGAGAAGCGGAACGCGGCGAGCGAGGGATCGGTAAAGTGCTCGGCGGCTTCGGGAGGGCCGGTGCTGGCGCTCTCATTTCCGCTCCATCGCCCAACACCGGGTCCGTTCTTCACGGCGGCAGCTGCTGGTGCCCTCTCTGCGGAGCTGCGGAGGTCGTGAGGATGCTCGCGCCACTAGGCGTCATGCGCCACGCTGGCTTTGAACTCTTTCTCTTCTCCCTCCTTCTTCCTCTGCTGTCTTCGTGGGCGGCTGTATTGTGTGCCGTCTTTGAACCTCCCCCCTCTCTCTTTTCCTGAGCGGACGGCTCGCCGAACCGCTGACGGCGAAGCTCTGCGCTAAGCCAATCGCGCCGGGATCGAAGCGGAGACGGATGAAGAAAAAAAAGAACATCCGTTGAGGGAGAAGAGGCCATCGCGCGTGCTTAACGTCAACCCCCCTTTCTGAATGAGCGCGTGGGTGGCCGCACCGCGCATTGGCAGACGTGCCTCATCACCACCTCCTCTCTTCACGCCGTACTTGTGTGGGTCTGTCATGTGGCATGCGGGACAGCCACCGAGTCTGCGTTCACAAGGGAGGGGGAGGGGGGGAAGAGCGGCAGGTGAGTGGCTGGGCTGAAGTTGCACCCAAGAGACGCTGATGGGGTCACTTGCGCAGGACCAGTGGCGCTGCTTGCTCTTGGTCGTGATGAACGCTTTCGTCCGCGCGCGATTATGTCTTTCTGCCCGTTTTATGCCTTCATGGCGAGTGCTCTCTCCCTCCCTCCCTCTTTTCCTTCGAAGTTTCTGATCGACACAACACGACTTCACGTCTGCTCATCGCCACGGCGGGTAGTGGATGCTCACGCACACGCTCCCGCTCTCACTGAAAGACATGCTGCAGTGGCTAATCCTTGTGTGACACTGCTCCACACACATCTACACGCCACTCGACACGCATTGCAACCACCACCTCCTTCCTCCTCATAACGGTAGGCGATAGTGGAGAGCAGGAGGCCAAAGGGAGGTGGTGAGACGCTCTCTTGCTTCATGCAATCTCTCGATCTCGCTGCTGTGCTTCCCATCACCTGTACTGCTCGGGGGCCAACTCCACAGCTGCGCGTGCGCGCGCACTCGCTCCGTCGGCGTCACTAGCGCCAGCTGTACGTGCATCTGTACATCGACCCGTTTATTACTTTTTTCTTTATACTCTCACGTCCTCTGGACACGAATAGCGCATCGGAGAACGCCGATTGGTGCTGCACCGACTGCTGCTCACTCCATTTCGCTGCGCTCCCTCTCACTTTCCTTCAATACCGTCTCCGTGTTGCCCTCGCTTGTGGCCGCTGTCTTGCGGGGCGCGTGCGTCGGTGGGGCTTCTGTGTGCCCGTGTGTGTGTGTGTCACATCAGCATCTGCTCAGGGGGGGTGCGCCTACCCCCCCCCCCACCACGCACACACACACACACATACCAGCCATGGGCATCTTAGCACTCTTGGCATTTTTCTACGGTGTCATCGGCGGCGCGATGGGCAGCATCGTTTTCTTCCTCGTGACGTTTCGAAAAGGCGAAGCGTTTCTCTGTGACACTGTGCGCAGAAAGGCACGCAAGCACGCCGAGTTCGATGCTGTCGCCAAGGAGGCGGCGGCGGTGGCGCCCGCCAGGGTGGAGACGCTGTGCAAGCTGGTTCGCTTCGACGGCGGCATCGTTGGCGAGGCGATTCAGTGCCGCATGGTGTTCTATGGGAGTAGCATTGACATCTACCAGGTGGATAAGCTCCGCACGCTGCCCGATCACCGCCAGGAGGTGGTCTCGGAGCATATGTTGGGCCGCATCAACCGCGCCTGCGTCACCGCCTCCTCGCAGCGCATTTCTAAATACCACCGCCACCGCAACCAGAACACGCGCTATGCGGCCATCAAAGGCAAGTGCACTGTGCTGAGCCACAAGGATGACATGCCGCTCTTCATCGAGGATCCAAAAACGGTCCTGAAAGAGCGACTGCAGCAGGCCAAGGAGCGCCAGGCGTATGAGGCCATGATGGAGCGCCTGCTCCGCCGAGCCCGGCGTCAAAGTCGCGCCATGACGGACGAGGAGCTCGCCGCGGAGCTCAACCGTATGCAGCTCGAGGCGCGCATTGAGAGCCGTGATCGCTATAACAGATCGGCAAACATCTCAGACTACCAGCATGATTTGCTGGGCAATGGCGCCTCCTACCAGGCGGCGTTCACCTCACAACGCCGCAGCTTTGACGACGCGCCATGGCGCCGTCGGAATGACTTGTCGGCAGACGCCTTGGAGGAGGTGCCGCTGTCCCAATGGAAGTGTGTGGCGATCAAGTTCCCCACGCGGCGCGTGCAGGAGAGGTGGCTAAACCTTTTACAACCGACGCCGGAGTCGGGGCAGTGGCACGACTTCATCACTCGCTTACCGCAGGTGGACGTCTTCAACCTCCTCATCGCCCGCCTCTTCTTTGAGAACTCGCGCGCCAACGCCCTCCACGACCTGCTGGAGGAGAAACTGAAGAGGAAACTTGCGCGTGTGTCGAAGTCGCTGCCACCAAAGCTGCGCGGCAACATCTTTCTCGACGCACTCGACGTTGGCGGCGAGATTCCGCTCATCAGCAACGTGAGCGAGCCGGCGTCGTCGAAGTGCGGCGACACTGAGTTCGACTTCGACGTGCTCTACCGCGGCGGCCTCGCGCTGAAGATTCGATTCTCCGTCCTGTACCGCGACATTAGAGTGCCGGACATCATCTTCAGCATCAAAGTGCTTGAGCTCGCGGGGCGCATGCGCTTCGTCGTTGGACCGCCGCCGACGCGCAAGTTTTGGCTTGGTGGGCCGCAGCCGCCGCAGCTGCGGCTCGACTTCACGCAGGAGGTCGCCTCGCACGACGGAATTCTGAATGCGGTGCTGAGGCTGCTGCCGGACATGAGCAAAATCGCGTCCAATGTGGTCACGGTGATGCTGTTCGAGGACATGGTTTTGCCGAACATGGACGACTTCCCTTGGCCCGTGCTCGGGGACAACAGCGACGACGACGACTCGGGTACCGCGCGCAGTGACGCCGAACGCGTGGAAAAAAAGCCCCAGGGCAGCAGAGAGTCTCTCCAAGGGCGCGAGAGCGGCAGCCAGGACAGGGCGGGCAGAGAAGAGCGGAGGAGCAGCAGCACCGGAGCGGGTGCCGCTCTCGACAACAAGCGCGGCAACGAGGACGGTGCGACTTCGCGGCAGGCTACGGCGGCAAAGTTGGCTTCCCATCTCGATGCAACGCCAGCGAGGAGGCGCAGCGCACGCAGCCCCTCCGTGGCATCGGAGACGTCCCCCCCATTTTTGCAGCCGCTGGTTTTGCATTCCAATTCCGCCCCTTGCGTGGAGGTTCCACAGCTGCGCCCTAGCAGCTGTGGCGCCTTGGACAAGGACCAAGACAGCGGTACGCCCTCGCCCCAATGCCAACCGCCCCGCTTCTCGCTTAGGCTCCATTCGGCATCGCCAAGCACTACGCCGCATCACGCCTTGCCGCCTCGACCGCCGCGAGTCGCCTCCTTTGACTTCGCACACGGGAAGTCCGCTTGTGTCCCTACGTCGCGGGCGCTGGGATCGCTGGGCAGCTGCTCTTCGTCGGAACGCGGTGAGCGAGCTCTTTTTGACAGCCTTGGCGATTCGCGCCGCAGCGTGTCGGGCTCCTCAAGCGGTGGTGGTGGGTAATGCTAGCAGGTGGCAACCGCGACCGGGATGCACTGTCGTGAACTTCGCCATGGCTTGCCCCGACTGTGGGCGTGAGTTTCCAAGAAAGAGAAGAAGGCGACACATGCGCAGGCACCGCTGCCGCTGTTGCCGAGGCTGACTCGGAGTTGTCACCAGCGATGCCTGATAGGCTCAATGCAGCCAACCGCGCCTAAATCCTTCAGGGCAGCGTGCCACGCCCCCCCCCACACACCTCTTGACGTGACGACTGTGGGGCGTCAGCCTGCACCTTTGCCGGCACGCGCACCGACCAAATACACGTGCGATGTGTTGGCACCACTTCCTCATCTCACACACTCGTCCAAACACTGCGAAACATGCGGATGGCGTTGGCGCGAGGCGCGACAGGGCATTGCAATGGATTTCATCTACGCAGGGGGAACAACTGCTGCTCTGAGGAGAGGAGCACGCCTCCCCTCCCTTGCACATGCCCGCGGATGCGCGCGCGTGTGTGGTTGAGTGTGCGAGGCGCCGTTGCTCGCGTGTGCGGCACAAACGACGTTTCCGCCCTGCTTCGTTCGGCCGAACTCGGGAAAAGGAGGGGAGAGAGAGGAGGGGGGCCGCCCGTCAAGAGGGAGAAGAGGCGCACCTCTTCTTTCTGGTGCCTCTCTCCCTCTTGACGCGCGAGGTCAGGAGGAAAGCGCCGATCCGTGGCGCTATGGGGGCGCGCTGCGCACGCGCGAGGTGGTGCTTGTGGTGACTTGCACACGGGCTCGCGCATGCCTCGCGTCGCCGCCCCCCTTTGTGCTTGTCGTGTTCACTCACGCTCCGTTCTCAACCGATAGCACCGCGGCTGCCCACTTGTCGCTTCGCCTCATTCCCCTCTGCGAGCACTCGCGGTTTCTTCGCCGTTGCTCCTACTCCTCCCCCTCCCCCGCTCAGCGGACCACTGCCGTCGCGGTGGGTGAATGCGCACTAGCGAGCTGCCGCGATTTCAATTCAGCGCGGGGGTGTCTTCTTGGGAATGGAGAATCGGGGAGGGGAGGCGGTAAGCTTCGTGGCCAAGGATGGGCATGGACGCCCATCCCCGCGGCGTGGTTGCTCTCGTCCGCCCATGCGTCTCTCCCTCTCTCCTGGCGACGTGCCAATTTTTCTGCTTGTGTGATTGTATTGCAATGAAAGCGAAGAGCACTGATGGAGGAGTGCAGCCAAGGGCGATGCGGAGGCGCCGTGCACGCGACACGGGCGTCTCGGCACGCGTGTAAGAGGCTCTCCCCGACGCCCTCACCTCCTTCCGCTCTGCGACCGCCCGCAGTGCATCATGGGCACGCGGGATGCACGCGCGGGGGAATCGTGGTGGGGGTAGCGAGACAGGGGAATGGTCACATAAGCGCGGGCGACTTCTCTGTTGGGTGTTGGCACACCCTTCGCGCTGATTGCCGCTGAGGAGGAGTGCCCACGACCACCACCATTGGCATGAGACCAGCAGCGTCAAGGGTGCACCATGAAGAACGCCTCACTGCCCTTCTTCCACGGTCATCTCCCTCCGTCCCCTTTCCTTCCCACAGTTTCGTCGTCCCTGTCCCTCTCCTCCCTCCGCTCTCTCCCCCCTCCCGCTCCCCCTGCTGTCTCTCTCCCCATCAAGTGAGGACTGCAGCTCGACGAGACAGGGGGCGACGATGCCGCCGAAATTGACTTCCAAAAACATCTTCGACGTCGTCTTTGATGAGCTCCCCGCTGACGCCTTCATCGACACCGGTCCGGACTCCCTCAGAGAGGAGCTCATGCTCGAGGCGGCGGGCATACGCGATGGCAGTGGAAGGGGAACCGGAGGCCATCGCAGTGCCCAGCGAAACGGCACCTACACCACCAGCAGTGGCAGCGGCAGTGGCGGAGGCGGGCCCGCAAACTATCGTCGGTGCCTTCTCCCTTCCGCGTTTATCGCCGAGACGGCGGTCGCCGTGCGGTCGAAGGGCTGTTTGGCATCCGCTGCACCAGAGGACCCCACAACGGCTGCGGCGGCAGAGCATGGGGAATGCGATCACAGCGCCGACGTCCTCGACGGCGAGGATCTTGATGGCACGGCCTCACCGATGCTCCCTGGAGCGCCTCCGCCAGCCTACGCGACGGTACACGGAGACGTAGCGGTGGCTTCATCTGGCAGCGCCTTCCGCCGAGCAGACGAGGAGGTGTACGGGCTCAGTGCTAATTGTTTTGCGGCGAGGTGCCAGGGCCGCCACAGCGCTCAAAGGCGGCGCGACAGCGGCTCGGATGTCACGGCGGCGGAACAAGGCTTGGACCTGCAGATGGACACCGAGGATGAAGCGGTGAAGGAGGCCATCAAGTACGCTGGCGGTGTACCAGACATACAGCCGGCTGCGGAGGTGAGCACTGAACGGCAGCAGTTATCCTGTCAGCAGCCTATCGGCGGCTCGGATTCACTGAACCTGCGTGGTACTCGTCTCGCAGCGAGCAGTGCGGGCGCCGAAATCGGCCCTGGCGTGAGTGTCGTCGGTGATGGCGCTGAGGTGTCGCTCAGCTGTGACGCTGCTCCGGGAGGGACCGCAGCTAGGGCAGTGACAGCCACAACCACGGAGCTGGTGGTTGGCAGGGCGCCATCAGCCGCCGTCTGCGGAGCACCACCTGCCGAGTCTCCGGCAGGTGGTGCAGTGCACACCGGCGCCCATGGCAGCCAAAAGGTATGGACGGCAGTGGGCCCACTTCCGCAGCAACCCTTCCGCGTTGCTGGTGCTCCACAGGGGGGTGGCGGCGTTACAGCGGCGGAGCAGCTTGCCCTCATGCCTCCCAGTCTTGATCGCGTGTACACCGGCGCCTGCGTCATGTATCGCCACCCGAAGAACTTTGGCTTCATCTCGCCAGACGTCGGCGGGCCGGATGTGTTCTTCATCAACGACAGTATTGCCCTCTCTTTTACGAGGCTGGCGCTTCGGGCCTTTTACCGGCGCAGTGGCGTGGCGGCGCCGCCGTCTGTCGCCGCTGCGTACCGCGCGGGCGCGGCCAAGGAGAGCGCAGTGGGGGTTGGCGAAGACGGGGCATCTATCAACGGCGTCACGACTGCTCTATCGAAGGCTGCAACAGCTGCGGAGGCAAGCGGCACAGTGCCAGCTCCCCTGTCATCGCCGCCCCCTGCCTTCCCCGGAATGGAAGCAGGTGTGAAAGCTGCAGGAGATAGACAGGCAGGGGTGCCCACCGCCGTGTTGGGAGCTGAAGGCGTCCTAGGGGCCACTCCAATCTTGTCGACTCGGGTGGAGGACGTCGGCGACCGCATCTCCATACCGCCAACGACAGCAGAAGAGCTGGCGTGGGCGGAGACGGCCGCGTCGCTGCTTACACGCTCTACCGCGCAGCTTCTTCAGTACCAAGTCGATCAAGGCATCGGCGGCGGCTTGCGAGTTGGGGATCGCGTAAGCTTCGTCGTCACCCGCAACAAAGCTGCGCGTGGTGGGAACGGCCGCCTGCTGCGCGCCGAGTTCATTCGCGGTGTGCCGGAAGCCCAGCTGGCGATGCCGCTGGAGCAGAGCTGGTTCCATCCTTTGTTCCCAGGTGCCATTGGGCAGAAGGCAAGCACAGCCCATGGCGCCTCCTCCCTGCCACCACTCCTTCCTCCCTTGTCGGCCTCTGCGGAGCGCGGCGGCAGCGGCGATGGTGCCGGCGCTTCCGCAACCGCGCCATCTCTCGTCCCCAACGCCTCTAACTCCTCCACGCTCACTCGCTACACCGGTTGTGTGCGCACCTACGACGCGGAGGAGCAGCGTGGCTACATTCGCTGCGACGAATCGGATGGTAGAGGCTGCGGCAACACGCCGGATGTCATCTTCTACGCGCACTCTGTGCTTTGGGACTTGACGCGCTGCCCACCTCTGAAGCGACAGGTGAAGGAGAGCATGCGGCTCGCTTACAGTGTGTGCGGGACGGAGCGCAGCGGTAAGTACATTGCCACCCTCATCACCAACCCCAATGGCGAGCCTTTCTGTGAGGAGAACATGACATTCGCAGAGAACGTGCGGTCATTTTTCATGGCTGAGGCGGGTGGTGCCGCTCGGCGTCGTGGACGTGGCGAGGACGGTGGCCGCGTCGTGGTGGGCACGGCTAATGGCCCCGGCGCAGGTGCCGAGGGCGTCGGCGGTGACCGTAAGCGTACCAAGGCAGCGGAGGACGAGCTGCTGCTTCTGTACACCGAGGACGACTACCCGTTTGTGTAGCCGAGCGTGCTTGTGAGCAGGTAGTGAGAGAGGAGAAGCGAGGTGGAGGGGAAGAGGGGCGCGCTTCGGCGGTGCTCCATGCGGAAGCTTCCGCCTCGTCTTGAGCGTGCTTCGAGCCTTTTCAGCGGCGGCGGCACATGCGGGAGAGATGGCGCTCCTTACGTGTACGAGGTGTGCGTGCCGGCGCACACGTACGGGGAGGCGCTGTCGCGGAAGACAAAGATGGTTGCTTCGGGTGAATATCTTCTTGGCTTTTTCTTGTGGGTGCCGAGAGTAGAGGTCCACACAGGCGCGGCAGGCTCACCGTTCAACAACAAACGTGGTCGCCAGCGCAGCATTGCCATCAGTCGTGTCGGACGCCAGGCAGCGCGTCATTTCACGGCCGATTCCGCGACGTGTTCGCCGCCTTTCTATGCTTCTTTGTATACATGTTTTAGATGTCCGTTGCACCCCCACTCCACTTTATGTCGCTCTATCGGCTTTCGATGTGGTGTCCCCTCCCCCTTTGTGGTTGGCGCGTTGTGCACCCGCGTTCTCTCGACACGCCTACCGCCTTCGCGCGTGCACACGCGTTCTTTCCCTCTCTGCGGTATGCGCATGGGTTTTGGCAGCTCTGCACAGTGACATCTCGTATGACTATTCGCCCCATACACCTCACACGCGCACAGAAGTACCGCAGCGAACGCCTGCGGCTCAACACGCACGGCGGCCGAGCCCTTCGCAAGCGACAGAGGACCGCGACCTCGCCCTCTCGTCGAGTAGAGCCTTTAACCTCTCTCGATATGGGAAGGCAGGAGGCGGGAACGGGTACGTATGCCCTCTGGTGCAGTTTTTAAAGTATTCGTTGTCCTGCATTCCTGCCGTCCCCCGTCTCTCTTGAGAGGCCATCGACAGAGCTTGCGTGTGTGCGCAAGACATGCGCGTGGACAGGCTTAGCAGCACCGACCCCACTGGCGGACGGTCTTCATGCTCTTCTTCACCACTGGCCATCTCCACTGACGCGCAGCCGGCACCGCTTTCGAGCGCCTTTTTAGGTTACTCGACGCACATTCACACTTCGCTTCTTAGCGCTGTGCGCCGCGCGCATGCAGCCATCTTGAAGTGCTCTGGACGGCGTGGTGATGGCGATGGCGAGTGCACTCGCAGCTGGAGTAGGAAGGTCGACTTGCTGCTGTTACCTTGTGCGGCCTCGCAGTGGCTCCACACGTGGTACGAGGCTCTGGTGACCACGCGAGTGTGCGCCACTATTCTTCCGCAGGAGAGTGACGGTCCCCTCGTCATCCACCTCGCACTGTTACTCGCTAGCCTGGAAGTGGCACAGGCCACATCCTTCTACCTTCGTTATCGGCGCGCCATTCAGGCCAGCGCCGAGGCAAAGGCGGAGGCGGCCCAGCAATGTGACGGGGGTGCAGCAGATACTGAGGAGTCGAGCGATTCGTCCATCTCGCTGCGCCCTGCAATCACGCAGGCGCCGTCACCGCCGGAGATGAAGTCGGTGCCGGCTGGACAGTCACGCCTGCCGCGAGGCTCGTCGCGGGCGATGCACCGATTGTGCAGCTACTGGGCCCTCATCGAAAAGGCAGTGCGGACTGCGCCGCGCAAGGGCGCTGGTGCCCCAACAGACGTCGCTGATCTGGGCTGGATCTCCGGCCACGGGTCGGCTATGGATAACAGTGGTGATTGCGCGCCGCACCGATTCGCGGGTGGTGGAGCTGTGCGCGGTGCGGCGCGCGTGCTCGTGCTCTCAGACGAGGCCGCGTTCCCTGTCCTGGCGGAGGAGCGGGGGCACTCGAGCAATACGCTGAGTGGGGTGTTGTCGGCTGCGTCCACTGCCGGTGACGCGCCGCTGGTTGCAGGGTGTTCGGCTGAGGCGATGTTGCCCACCGCGACTGAGAAGCCGGCGGTGGTGGGTGAGCCGTGGACGGCGTTGCACCTTTTGTGGACCGACATGGTGCGCTACTCGGTGACATCTTGTGAGCTGCGGCAGCGTCTGCTCGACTGCCCTATCGCTGAAATTGCGAAGGTGTTCGAGAAGCGTGACGCTGCGGAGAGCTGCTTGGGCGGCTCCAGTACTGCCGGCGGCACACCGGTGCCGCGGAGCAAATTGAGGGGTGAGAGCAGCTGCGACGCCTCGGGCGAGGCGTTAACGAATTCGGTTCAGCCCACCGCCGGCCTCCTGTCTCGCTCGTCTGCTGCTGACTCCTCGGCTCCCTGCGTCACAAGTCCCACCACGCAGGGCATCTCACTCCGCCGCTACGCAGATCCGCATGTCGCCGTGCCGTGTCTGGCACTGGTGTGGTACCTGTCGCTTGTGCGCGAGGTGTATGAGGCGGTTGTTGTGTACAAGGACGTCCAGCGCTGCGCAGATGCCCTCAGAGAGCTCGAGGCGTACGGCACGGCCGTCTATCAGCACGGCATTGAGGTCAGCCTCGCTTTTTTCGAGGAGGTACTCCACAGCGCCGCGCACAGTGGGGCCGAGGGCGCGCGCCGCCGCCGCCGCCGTAGCAGCAGCAGCAACAGTGTAGCTCTCGCCGCCGGGGCGGAGGCCTTTGGGCATCTCCAGTGCCATGAGCGTCCCATGTGTCCCCTCGAGGCTGCCAGCGCCCCCGACGGCGATGCAGAGAATGCGGTCGTGTGCTCGGCCGCGCCCATGCGGGGAAGCGCGCATCTCGGCGCCCGCCGTGAGCCGCAGGAGAGCACACCGCTTTGCTGCAGAGCCGGCGACGGCCAACTCGCCCTCCCCTCATCGCCGCGCAGCTTCCAGGAAGGCTTGCCAGTCACCACAGCGCACGGCCGTGCCCGTGGCGTCTCGCTGCGGGTGTGCTGGGAGGAGTTGACGGCTGCGCTAACTGCGCTGCTGCGGCGGCGGCGGCGGATGGAGCTGTCCCATGTGCGTAGTCTCTTCTCTTACCTGTACGCCGGCAGCGTGGCAAAGGCTCTCTCGTTTACGGTGCTGTCCGCGTTGACGTGCCTTTCCTCTCGCGTGGCAGCGGTGGGGACGATGGCGCGCGAGGCCATCAGCACCAATATGGACAACTGCTGCCGCGCGCACATAGGGGTTTCGCTTTCAGGGAGCGGCGATGGCAGCGGAAGCGGGCCGTGCAGCGGCGAAGGCGTGACTGAACGCCAGCGCATCCTCGCTCTATGCCTCCTCGAGTGCATGCGTCTTGCTGTGAACGCGGTGCTCACACGCACTACGCACGCGTACATCACCATGGCAGCCTCGCAGCGGCGCAACACCATGAAGGCGGAGCTGTACGAGGCCTTGGCACGGCTGCCTCTGTCGTTCTTTGACCTTCACTCCTTCGATGAGGTGGAGCAGATTGTCTATTACGTGAACGATATCGAGGGCGTGGAGGTGCACGTGCATCATTACCTCTGCGGCCTCGTCACGTCGCTCTTAGCGATGAATCACGCGATGCGTCAGCTGCCGTGCCGAGCACGCCTGCTAGTGGGCGCCACAGTCGCGGTCTCGCTCGCCGTAAAATCTGTAGGGCGACACATGAAGCAACGGGTCCAGGCTGCTCAGCGCTCGGGGGGAAGGCTTCCGCCGTGGCTCCGTGGCTGCAACCTAAACGGCGCCGCCTCTGCGACAGCGGAGCTCGACGCCCAGGTCGAGGAGAACTTGGAGAGCAATGCGCGACAGGGCGGGGTTATGCTGCGTGGGCTAGACATTATAGCTGTGCTGCCGCAGCTGCGTCCGTTCTCAGCGGAGCTGCGCATCATGCGGTCGTGGACGGATTATACCCGGGCGTGCGGCGCCGCAACCGGGGCGACAGAGGCGGCAACGCTTCTGCAAGGGCTGTACGCATTTCCGCTCCACGCCTACGGCAAGCTGCTGCCGGCGCTCGGCGGGGCACTCTTGTCGTTCGCGGACTGGGTGCTGCCAACGCTTGTTGCCAGCTACGGCGCCTCCATGGCGTTCAGCAGCGCTGGCGCGCTGAGTCTGTCGAACAGGCTCATCGAGGCCATGCGGTGCGTCGGTGACACGGTCGACAGTGTGGCGGATGGGGGCCGCGTCGTCGAGGTGGTCTTGCGGAACGCCTACAAGGCAAATGTTCTGAAGACGCTCCTGGATGGGCGATGGTGGGAGCCGACCACCGCCGAGCACGCGAGGAACCGTGCCGTGGGCGGCAAGTTCGGCAGCCACAGCCGCGACCACCTCCACTACAGCGATGCCAGCCTCGACTGTGGGCCGCGTGCGGCGGATGTCAGACCACCGCACGACAACCGTTGGCACCGCCCCCAGCGATCACTGTGCCGACCCGACCCTGTCACAGCCACGGTAGGGCCGCCGTCGCTCGCAGCTCGGTGCATGCGCGCTCTGAGGCGCCGCTGTTGCTCGTGCGACAGGCGGGCCTCGCATGCTCTGCTGCTTGGTGGGTGGCTGCGACTTGTACAACGCGGGCTTGCGAAGGCGGGGCTCGTGACGGAAAACTGCCACGGCTACAGCCGGCGCGGGCCGCAGAAGCTTTACCGCCATCGCCGCCGCCCCGGCAGAGCACGCCACTCTAGCCAGCGGAGCAGGGGACAGCCACAGCAAGAGCGCTCACAGCAGTCCCGCCATCGCCGATTTCCTGTCCGCGGTGGCGCGTGCGAAGCGGCAGGGGTGTGCTCGAGCATCCACCCGTCCGAAGACGATAGCGGTCGCGGCATGGATTCCGACTCCTCGTCGTTGTCATTCAGTGATGAGTTCGACGCTGGCAGTGAAGACGTCGCTGCCGCCGCCGCCGCGGTGGAGGTGCTCACGAAAGCCACTGTGCACGCCGTGGCGGTGCACAACTTGCAGTTCTATTATCCGACTGCCCCGACCGTGCCCGTATTCTCACGCCCCGTCACGTGCTCCTTCACGCTCCAAGGCGCCCGCGACGCATCTTCGCTGTCGCTCTCGAGCGCCTCGCGGCCGCAGCTGGCGAGAGGTGACCGCGGCAGCCGAGGCCGGATGGTGTGCCTCGTTGGCCCGAGTGGCCACGGCAAGTCTACGCTGCTTAGTCTGCTCTTGGGGATGTACACGAACTATGGGACCTCTAGCCACACCCTCAGCGGCAACAGCAATGCCGGAAAGGGCATAGGCGACTGCGAGGAGCGACAGGCGGGCGGCACTGAAGCACAGGGACTGCCCCGCGCGACTTCCTCTCCTGCCGGCATCTCAGATATTGTGCTCACGTTGGCGCTGCCGCGTTCGCCACCTTCCTCCTCCGACGGGCTCGAGTTGGCCGGCTCACCCGATGTTGCGTCCCCCTCGGCGGCTTCTGCCACCGCGGCGGTGGCTCTCGAGCGGCTTTCGGTCTCCTCGATCCCGCGCGACATTCTTCGCGGGAGCCTCTTCAGCTTCGTGCCTCAGAGCCCCGTGATCTTTTTTGGGGCCACGATCGCCCACAATATTAGCCTGCAGAATCACATATCCCTTGAACAGGAGGAGCTGCTGGCTGAGATCGCGCAGTGCGCTGCCTGGGCTCACTGCGAGTTTATCCAGCGCTTTCCACAAGGCTTGATGACGTTCATCGCCGACAGCGGAACAGGGGCGTGGTCGTCTCCACTCGCGGCCTCCGCGACTGGAGGCGGCGGTGCCGGCGGGGGTGGCGTGGTGCGGCTCAGTGGCGGCCAAGCACAACGGCTAATGGTGGCGCGTGCGCTGTTTCACGGGCGGCGCGGCGGCACTGTGCTGCTGATGGACGAGCCCACCGCTAGTCTAGATAAGGAGGTGAAGCTCAGAATGCTCAAGGAGTGGCGCGAGCTACTGGACCTCGGCATTGTACGCGGCACGATATGTGCCACTCACGACGACGATCTCATCGCGGTGGCAGATGAGGTGGTGCGTCTGCCTTAGCGAAGGAAAGGCTGAGAGGCGCCGGTGCTTCCTCTTTTTGGGCGTCGAGGAGGGAGGAGGAGGAGGGGTGCGAGACTACGCTTGTGATGGGGAGGGGGGCATGTGCCCCATCTGCCGGTGCGCCCCGGTAACACTGGCGATGTGCTCAGTTGCGGCTTAGCAAACGGTAATAGCGACGTGTATGCTTGAAAAGGCTGTTGTCACTGCTGTCACTGCTGCTGCGCTCACTCACTCTACTCCATGTAGTGAGTTGTACAGAGGGAGCAGTCGGGCCGATATGGTGGGAAGGGCAAGCAGCCCTGGCACGCACACCACTATGAGGGCGTTTCCAAGCGAGCTTGTTGGCACTCTGTGCGCTCGAATTCAGTGGCGGCGAATGTATCAAGGCTGACAGAGATGTCTTTGTGTCTGTTCGCCAGCCTCCTCCGCCTCGCTTCCCCCCTCTCTCTGTCCTCCGCGCCGCGCGCACTCGCCTGCCGCACGTCGTTAGGCGATCCATAACACACACGTACACACGCATATATATATATATATGCGTGTGTATGGCCTGTCGCACCTTTGCGCTCATCCTCGTACGCTTCCCTCGGCTCTTCACCTCACCGCTTCCCCCTCTCCCCCTCTCTCCCCTTCTGCGTTGGACGTCTTCGCTTTACGCTTCTTCACAGACTACTCAGAAGCGTCACACACACACACACGCGCACTCGTGCGGCGGGTCCCTGTCTGCCTATTTGCCTCCGCTGATTCCTTTCTGCTTCGGCGCCGGCTATACCTCGTCTGGGCACTCTCCGCCTATACACACGGCGGCCCGTAATCTGTAGGGCATCCCGGCACACTCTCTTCGATGACTAGTGCCCTTTGTTGACCTCCCCCTCTCTCTCACTCATACTTTTTTCCTTATCCATCTGTGCAGCTCCTCAGTGAATGATGTCTGTGGACAGGTGCGCGGGCGATGATCCGGCGGAGACGGCTGTGAAGTCGCCGCCGCCGCACCCGTGGTACCACTCTCCAAGCCAGAGTGCCTCGTCGGCTTGCGTGAACGATGCGTACCGCCGCTCGCACAGTATGCGAGACAGCTCAAAGACGAACGGCAGCCCCGAGCCTGTGTTTGTTCCTCGCCTCGGCGCGTCGCGCGACTTGCCCTCGAGTGTGACGCACTTTCTCTCCCTCAGCAGCGCGTCGAGCTCTGCGGCAGCCAAGGAGCTGCGGCGCCAGATGCTGGTGGTGCGCGACTACTGTGTCGGACTCAGCAACAGAATAAAGGGAAAGGAGCTTCTCTCTCAGGGCGGGAGGCACATTTCGCGAAAGGTGGAGGCGACGGCCGACTTCAACAGCTGCCTTTACGTCATCTTTGCCACGTCCCTCGTCTTCACAGGCGAGACAGAGGACGATGCCAAGGATACACTGCGCAGCATCTTGGGAAAGCTCAAGGCTGCGCAGGAAAGCGGCGACGAGAAGGTCTTCCGCGCGGCCACCGTCGAAGTAGTCAACCGCATACTCCTCTGCACGCCGCTGCGGCCGCCAGCGTGCGACGCGGTGAGGAAGAGCGGCGGGGTAAAAAGGCGTCCCAATGCTGAGCAGCAGCTGAGGGACGAGTGTCTCGACTTCCTCAGTGCCGAAGACGGCATTCCTGTGCTGCGGGAGGGCGTCTGGCAGCGCTGGTTGAACTTTTTTGAGACGGGCTACATTCGCTACGTGGAGCAGCTCCTGGAGGAGCAGCAGCGGGCCGCGGAGGCGCCTGCCGCCGCCGGCGCCGCCTCTGGGACGGATGACGACGACGAGGCGGCTCACAATGGCGAGGCCGCACCCGCCTTTGCCGCCCCGGCGCTTCTGGGTGTGCCCTTCTTCACTTCTTGGCACAGCTATTGGACATCGCCGCCCAGCGCCTACGCGCAGTTCTGCCATCTGCTCCTCGCCATCTTCTTTGTCCGCACGAGGGACTTCTCGCTCAACTACCTCGCCCGCGTCACGCGACTGGTGCACTGCTACTCGTACCAGCTTGAGTTCGAGGACGGCCATCCCATCCCCGTGAAAGTCGGCGGCGGCGAGGCTGACGATGATGTGGTGAATGAGGAAGCCGCAGAGCCGGCGCAGCGGGAGGAGGAAGAGGAGCGCTCCTTGCCGATGCCCGAGTTCGATAGCGGTGTGACTCGGCGCACGCTGATGAGTATTTCACTGTCGGCTGAGCGGGGGCGCTCACCTGCGGACGAGGGGCATGAGAGGCTGAGCAAGCCCCGTCGCCGGTGTCACAAGTGCTTCACAACCGAGGAGCTGCCCGAGGAGCTGCGCCCATCAGCCGATGCGGTGAAAGAGGAGGAGGTGACTGTCACCAAAGACGCACAAGAGGAGCACTCACATGTGCCAGCGGTGCGCCACACAGACAAAATGGAGCTTCTCGACGTCTCTGCCAGCCGTCAGCGCGAGCGCGAGTAGCTCGGCGCCTGTGCCGTGTAGAAAGAGGAAGACCATGTAGAGCTGGCGGGGCGAAGCGGCCGTCGAGGAGCCCGCGAAGTCGGCGCAGGCGCGCACTACGCTCGAGGTGATGCCGAAGGGAGTTGAACGTGGAGGATGTCCGGACGAAGCTCGAGGCAGGGCCGACATGCGAGCTTGTAAAGATGAAGGGGCCCTTTCCCATTCGGTGAAGTGCTTCACGCGGCGCACCCGTTCCTCACGTGGTGTGTCGCCGCGCCATCCCCTTGACGTGACTCGCCTTTGCTTGTGAAGAGGTTTCCTCTTGATGAGCTGCTCACATTTTTTTTCCATCTCAGTTGACAATGCGTGCGGTTCCCATTCGCGCATAGGAGATCGGCTGTCGTGAAGCGTTTGTGTCGGTGCACCTTCCTCTTTTTTTTTCGCTGTACTGCTGATCCTTCGTCCGCTGTGTCATTTTTCTCAGCAGTGACACCCACACCCACACCCACAACACTCCTCCCCCTCCCCCATCTATCTATATATATATGTTTACGCCACGTCAACAGCTACCGCCCGTCTCTCCGAAGGGGGCCGAATTACCGAGGTGCGATGCAACAACAGAAAAAAGGCTCTATTCCTCCCCTTTCGGTGTGCATTTTGTTTTCTGTCGCTTCACTTATGCTTCGCTCGGCCCGCGTCCGGGCGGAGACACTTTTCTCGCCGTGTGAGGGGGGCGCGCATCATGCGGCAACCCCACGGCTTTTACCCCCCTCCTCCCCCTCCCCCTCTCTCTCACACAGTGCACACTGATGGAGGTAGGAAGTGCATCGCGCAAAGTTCGCCGCAGGACCTGGATAAAATACACTGCCAGTGCCACGGCCCTACCGATGTGCGCTTTTAGAGGGCCTTTGAATATTTACAGCACAACGCTTCTCTGCCGGCTGGCTCTCTCCAGCATGAAAAGAGGGCTGACTGTGCTCCATTCTGAAGCTGCACAAACCCAATAGGGACGGCTGCACATTCCACCACCCCTGCTGCGACGCTGGCGCAGCAGTCTCTGCAAGTCACTCGAGCGAGTCATCTCCCCGCAACTGCCTGACCATGTAGAGCACAAGCTCCCGCCTCCGCAGCATCGCTTCCGTCTTCTCCACACCAGTGCACACCCTAAGAGCTCGCTCCCCGACGCAGGAGTCCAGCGCTAGTGAGTTACCGATGTGGGAGTGGCTCTTGCAGAGCACACACATGTGTTTCGCTCGACACGATCCCTCTGCTGACGGAGTTCAACTCGAACGTGCGCCGTACTCGGTGCTGCCCGTACATCTCTGGAGTCCATCACCCCCCCTCTCCTCCTCTCCCTCCCTTTCTTGACGTCACGAGAGGAAATGATAGACGAATGGCTTAGGAGGCTGACTCCCACGCGACTCTCTGCGTGGCTCTCGTCTCTCGGTCATGTTCGTGGATCCGCTACGGGGTGGCGCTCAGGCGCCATGACTGCGCCACGCCTTCTCAGCGGACCTTTCGCTATTCGCATCTTCTGCAGAACAGACCGCCATGCGCGGCGCACAACGGGCACGCTATCAGCAGGGCAGAAGGGGACCGCACAGTGAACAACTCGGTGGGGCTTGAGTTAGCCTGCCAAAGGAGCAGCGCACACTCGCGGGGGGCGCGAGTAGAAGTGGAGAAGAAGTGCCTCACCGCGCCTTCCCAGTGTGGAACTGCAGGCGACGCACCGCGCTGGCCGACAGGCCGCAGAGGTCAACACAGCATTCACGGTTTTGCCTGCCGAGCTGCGAGCACCATGCTCAGACAACTCGGGGGACGTCAAAGGATCTTCGTTGCCCCATGTGCACAGCACAGATGGACTCAATGCAAGTCCACGGTGTCCACGCGCGGTGGGGGCAGTGCCCGTGCCAACTTCGGGAGGCCCTTGCGCACCTTCAGGCTGACGCGGCCGCAGTGAAAGCGCGTATCCTCACGCCCGTAGACAACACAGCTCCGTGCAAGCAGGGATCACTCTCCCTCCCTTTTGGCCTCATAGCCCTTCTGCGCCCCATCCCCTCCGACGTATGAAGCACGTTTGTGCTTGTGCGCGCGTGTGCACACGCCACCTCGCGCCGCGGTTGCCACAGCTCTGGGGCCGCTCTTACACGGGGATGCGGGCGTGTCCCCCTCCCTCATCCCACCCCATCTCCGTACGGATGGCGCCCAGCACGGGCCCTGCGGCGGAGGGCAAGGACATACGCGGTGGCGCTGCCGGCCCATCGCGTGCGGCACTTACTCCCGCATATCTGTGGCGGCCGCGGACTGGAGCGCGGCAGCACCGTTGTGCGAGGGATGCAGCGGGTGGCGCCCGGTGTAGGAGGGGGAGAGGAAGCACGTGCAGCGGCGACGTGCCGCGCGGGACCTGCCGGTGACCGAGCGGAGGCGATCGCGTGCGCTCTGCGCGGCAGAGAAGCGGAGCGCGGCGAGCGGCGGAAGTGCTCTTCTGAGTGGGCTGTTTTTGTTTATCCTCTGTCAGCTCTTGTCTGACACCGCCCTGACAGCCGCGGTGAAAATGTCGCGGCAGTTGGTGCCGCACATCAGCATCTGCGGATGCACCTCACGTGTTGCGGGGCGGGGGTGGGCTAGCAGACGGCGCACGCATCTTGTCGGGCGCTGGGGGTTGGCTTGCTCACAAGAATGAGCGATGTGGCACGCCTGAATGAAAGGGGCCTCGCTGTCCCGTGATGGATGAGCCACGCAGTCTGCACACGCTCCCCCCTCCCCCTCTCCCGTTTCTCTCTTCTCTCTGCGCTCAGCTGCATGCGCGCCGCCGCCGTCATTCGTCCCCTGCGGGCTCTCACACGCCCCTCAGCTGTCTTGGGCGCGAGGCGCGGTCACCTCAGTGTCGTCCGCAGATTTGTTCTTGCCGGGCGACCGCTCCTCTCATAAGGGTATCCTATTTTCCCCATCCTGTGCTTGCCAACGTGCTGAAGTGGGCGATGCCGCACCCAGAAGCCGCCGGGGCCTGTGCTCCCTCCCTTCCTCTCTCACTCTCTCTCTTCGTGTGGGGTCTACGGCAGCTGCAAAGCGCCCCTCCCGTCGTCGTCAAGGAAGCGCACCTCCCAATCTTTCGTTTCTGAGAAGTGAAGGGTGTCCCCCTTTGGCGGCGCCTCGCTCTCGCTCTCTCTCTGCTTGTCTGCTCGCATGGGCGCGCTTCGTTCAAGAAAGTAACGTGGATGGTGAGGTGCGCCTCACCGGTGCGCCGACACCGCCTCTTCCCACCCCTTAGGCTGTCAACGAACGCGATGGACACGATGGTACTGATATTAGCAAGGGAGAGGCGTGCGTCGCGGAGATGCCGGGCTTGGGCAGCTGGTCTCTGCTCACCCATCTGCCGCTGCAGCCGTCCACTTTGCTGCCATCGCTTTCATGGTGGCTCCTTCACCCCACCCATCGCCCTCCTGTGAACCTCTCGCCCCGCTTTCTCTGGCCACCGGTGCTCCTATGAACGCCTGACAGCACGAGTGCTCGCCGGCGTGCTTCACATGAATGACGCAGCCTAAGTGGCTACCACTTCACGTGATAAAGAGGCGCTTACGTGTATCCGTTGCTCACGTCGCTGCAGTGGCCGACGATCACTGCAATTCTGTCTTCGCACACCGACCCTTTTCCCTCCGCCATCCTCCCCCTCCTCCAAAATAGACGCAGACCGACAGAGAGGCACACATCCCCATCCGCTTCCACTCCTCTCTGCAACGCGCAAGCGTACGGACACCGGCTCATTCTGACCTCTGGGTCGTTTTTTTTTCTGTTTCTGAAGTTTGCCCGCGCGCCCCTCTCTTCCGCTTGACCTTTCGCAGGTGCTCGGCCCTCACGAAGGCAGCCGCGACCTCAGCCCTCATGCGCCATCCGTACGCCATGCAGGAGCCGCTAGACGCTCCTGACGACGACGCTAAGCACGCCGAGCCAGGTCCTTCTTTGCCGTCGCCGAGCGCCGCGCCGCCGGTGACCGCAATGACGCCTTCATCGCTGGAGCCCACTGACGGTAACGACAACGCTGAGGGGATACACAGCGCTGACGAGGACGAAGTGGCCACTGCAGTCTCGCACTCTTCCGACGTCTCGTCGTCATCCTCCTCGTCGCTGACGTCGTCCTCGTTCACATCTGCTTCTGATTGCTTTTCGTGCTCGGCCGGCAACGAATGCGCTACGGTGGATGGCGCTGGTGCTCCGACGGCGGACCATCAGCATCACCACTGGGAGGAACACCGCCGCGGCGGCCACTGTCACCGTCTCCCACGACACTGCTATGATGGTGAAGACGGAGCGCAGGGTAATGCCAACGATCGTGTTTTCGCTGCAGCGTCACAGCGCGTGCAGACGTCTGAGCACACGCGCTTTGCCAGCGTTCTTGCCGGGGGCAGGCGACACGGCCACTACGCTGGGCCCTGTACAGCTTCAGCAGCCTCGTGCGTTCACGTCGACGGGGATGCTGGCAGCGACTCGTCTCACGCACAGGACCTTGCATGGTGGAAATGCTCTGCCGCCGCCTCGCACATCCCATTCGGGGCCGTGCCGACTGCGGCAGGTGAGATGCATCCCTACTACTGCGCACCGCACAGCGCCGCGTCCCCGCCACTACCGCAGCAATGCACCGCGGATGTCGATCCGGCTTTCCGGGACGTTCTCGCAGCAACGGCGCAGCGACGCGCGGTGACGTCACCTCTGCTGAATACTGCCTCCGCCACGTCGACCGCATCTCCGACCCCGCTCCCACCAACGCACCCGCGCCGATCATCATCGCTGCAGAGCTGTGCTTCGAACGCCTTCTCCGCACACACCACCGGTGGTCTCGCGCGCTCCTCACAGCCACTCTTCCTCACCAAACATAGAAGCAACGGCGGCGCCAGCGCCCGTGTCTCGAGCCCGCTTCCGACGGACGGGAGTGTGCAGCTGCAGTCGTCGCGCAGCACCGGCTGTGTCACGCGTCCTCCTCAGCGCACGATGCTGCGTCGCTCCTTCTCCTTCACAGCCGGGGTACTGCCCGCTCCCGCCTTCGGCTACGAGGTGCTCCCGTGCTATATCCACCGTGCTGGGTCTCCGATCACCAGCGCTCACGCAGCACCTGGTGCGGCGCGCACCTGGCTCACGGGCGAGCGCCAGCATGAGAGAACTGCCTCCATCGCCTCCTCAGTGCACTCTGCCGCGTCATCGGCGCGCCCTTCGGTACCCTTACCGCCGTCGCATGTGGGGACTGCCTCGAATATGATGGCGGCCGTTTGGGTTGACGTCCCCCTGTCGCAATCGGGTAGCCGTTGCGCCACGCCGATGAACAGCAATGGTGATGCGTATCCGCCATCACGCAGGCGACGCACCACGCCACGCCGCCGCTCCGGCCCCCCGAGCCCCGGAAACAGCACACTGGTGGCCTCAGTCGCCTCGTCGCTTGATGGCGGCGGTTACATGTCCTCGGCTGCCGGAGGTGCGCCCTTCAGTGGACGCCGTTTGCTGGTGACTGCCAGCACGCAGACAGATAGCGACGCAGTCGTTGCCGAGGGCGGCACGACGCCGACCGGCCTTCCCCGCCGCCTCTACGCAGAGCCCTCATTGGATTCTCCTTGCGCCACAGCCATGGGCGGTGGCAGGCACAACAGCGACACCGCACACCAGTACAACCTTAACTGCTCCCTCGAGGGCGAAGGCGCGGCTGTGGCGACGGCGGCGTCGGTCTCATCAACGTCGGCCGAGGTGTCACCACGCTCTCTGATTGCGAGCGCAGCCGAGATGCGCCTCGAGGGCGACCCAAATCAAGCGACGGTGGACGGAGAAGCAGCATGGCGCGGGCAACAGCGCACGGCAGCCACGAACATGACTGCCACTGCACCAGGCACACCAGGAGCAGTTTCCACCGAGGCGGCTGCGAAGCCAGACGAACCGATCGAGGGTGGCAGCCTGTCCTCCTCCGCGCCGATCGGGTCACCGAGTGTGGCGAGCGTTTCCCAAGCGCTGCGCGCGGATGCGCCGCTTCCACGAGAGGGCGCCAAAGCAGCGGCTGCGACTGCGAGCGCTCCAGCGCTGGCTACCACAGAGATAGGCTCGCCATGGGGGGCTCGCGTGCCGCCTATGACGCCTTCCTTCCCGCTCGTACCACAGCAGGACGACTTTGCGCCTACGGTCGTCCGGGAGTCTGAGGCGGGGGCCGGTTCCCCCGCCGCTACAGCGAGTGCTTCCGCGGAGGCAGCCACACAGCGACCGCTGGCGACGGCTGGAGCAGAGGAGCGTAGCAATGTGGTGGGGGATACGGTAGGGGTAGACTGTGCGGCTACCGCACCTGTCAAGGAATCTGGCGAGACCTCGACCCCTCAGCCTTCGGCGCCGTCACTTGATGAAGAAGTTCGGCTGCTTCGCGCTGAACTGGCCGAAATGCGCGTTCAGTACGAGCGAGTTGTGCAGCAGCTGCGCCAGATGCAAGAGACAGCGATCGCTTCAGGGACTGCTACCGGCGTCGCGCGCCCTCCCGCCGCGGTGATGGCGTTGGGTGTGGGGCAGCGAACAACAGCGGAGGTGGTGCTGCGCACCGCCTCACCCTCGAGGCCGGCGGCGTTACCGCCGCCTTCTCGCTCAGCCTCCATACAAAACAACTCTGGTGCTCATGAAGCTCCTTTGGGAAACTCGGCATCATCCGTATCGTCCAATAGCGAGGGCAGTGGCGCAGACGCCGCAACGACGCTGGATCATGTGCGAGAAGCCTTGCTGCGAACGAGGCAGCGTGCGACCCGGTAGTGTGAGAGGGTGGAGCGCAGGGGGCCCGCACCTCCCTTACCCCAGAACATAGCTTTTTCTTTTCTATTGTACTGAATGGCACACACACACCGGCAGGGAAATGCGTACTGAGGCTGCTGTACGTCTCCTCATCAGCTTTCTCCGGCTCTTCCTGCGGTGTGCTGCTCTTTCGTTGTTGGCCAGTGCTTTGGTGTGCGCTCCTCTCTTCTTTCGTGTCGCGCGCGCGTTTTTCTTGTCAGCTTTTTTTTCCTTTCCTCTCCCATCACCCTCTCTCCGCTTGCTCCCGTGAGTGATGTGTCTTTGCTCGCCCGTTGTGTGTCTCGTTTGCCGAGTGCTTTTACTGAAGTTTTTCGTTCCTGTGGTCATGTGCTGCCCTCTCCTGTTCGTGGATGCACTACGCGTGTTTGCCGCAGCTCTTCGTTCGCTTGACTGATTCCTTCACGGTCGCCTCCGCGCACGCGAATGTTCAGCCGCATCAGTGCTGGTTTCATGCGGCGATCGCGCCATGTCTCTCGCTCCCTCACCCGTGCCACATTTTCCATGCCCGTGTGTCTATGGCGGGGCAGGGCGGCTACGGCGAGCTGTGCGCCGTGCTCCATGAGGAGAGGAACTCTGCGGGCGCCTGCACAGGTGGTCGCCCTCATGCCTCAGCATTTTGACATAGGCGGCAGTGCCTCCTCGCCATCGAACTCACTCCGGCGCACGTCTCCGCCGTCCTGCTCCACTCTCCCACCCTCTCCCGTCCACCCTGAGCACGCGGGCTGCATTGCGGACGCGCACGCCACCCGCATCTCCGTCATCCACCGGAAACGCGGGCAAGCGAAAACGAGGAAAGAAGCGCTTTCGACCCTCACGTTGTGCACCTTCACGCAACCTCTCCACGGCTTTCCGGGGGCGGGGGTCTTCGCCACAGCGACGTGCTCAGAACCTGCCGCGTAGCCGTGCTTTGCCGTCGCCGATCAACGGCAGCGCACACTCGACGCGTCGATCGAACATCAAGCAAGCCAACAACACGCGCGTGCGCTGAAGAGGCGCGCGCTTCGTCCGTTCGCTGCTGCTTGTCTACCCCTCAGGGCACCGGCCGGTGGCGCTGACCCCTTCTCCTCCTCCCCCAAAGCTTCTGCGTGCGCGCCTCAGAATCAGTTGTAGGCGCTGCTGAAGCGGCAAAGGGCAGTCGTTCGACCGGAGCGCAACCGATTCTGCCAATTGAAGGGTCCGCGCTCACAGAAAGTACAGACGCAGCCCCCCCCCCACACCAAAAAAAAACGCCGAACGAGCAGGGGCGGGCGCATAAAAAAAGTCTTTGCTTTCCATCGTCCTCAGCAGGACGGTAAGTGGGCTACACCGCCTCTTCACCCTCACTTTCTCTCTCTAATCGCACCGCGCCGCACAAGAGAGAAGGTGCTCCGCAGGGTCATCCATAGATTGTCGCGAATAGAAACCACAAAGGGCTGGGGGCACAGCGGGCTGCTTTGCCTGCCCCCTTCTCTCTCACCATACCCCCCTCCCCTCTCCCTTCCAGTAGGAGCTCGGCCATTCTTCCTCCGCGTGACGCTCCACGCCATCACGCACCCCTCCTCAGTGTGACTCTCTGGGGACAGTCCAGCGCCAGCCTCATCCTCTGCCGCTTTTCTTTGAGCGCCGCCGACACGTGCGCACGGCTTGCTTAACCTGCTGGTCTTCTTCGTTCGTCAACAGCCGCTCCCTGCGTTCGAGGCAACCGCCACCTCCTTGCCCTCAATTTAAACACAGAAGTGTGGTGACTGCCGCGACCACCCCTCTTTGACCTTTTTTTCCCATGCTTGCGCTTCGACATGCTCACGCACGCGGTGCAACCCGTGTCAGCATCGGGGGGCATCACCTACTCACAGGCGGCGCGGACGGAGTCGTGTCCCTCTATCCGACAAAGCAGTGGCCCAAAGCGACGGCGCTGTGGTCCCTCCGGTGCCACGAGGGGGCTGTCACCGACGTTGCACTCTCTGATGCGCTCGAGCTGGCCTTCAGCTGCGGTCGAGATGGCCGTATCGTGCTGCACGAGAACATCTTTCACGCTGCAAAGCTCGTCTCTCGTGTCGTATGCCAGGTCACGGGTGAGGTCCGCTGCCTGCATGTGGACATCGAGCGGCGGCGACTGTACACCGCGGGAGACTCGCTGCGGTGCCTCGACATGTCGCAGGAGAAGTTCTGCATCCGAGCCATCCCGTTGGTGGTGCCCTTCCCGCTCGTGTCGCTCGCGGTGTCGCCCTGTGGGCGGTACATAGCCATGGCCAGCGCGTCTGGGGAGCTCGGGGTGGTGTCGACGGACCCCACGGCGGCGGTGGGGGTGAGTACGGCGCTGAAGGCTTCGTGGGTTTTCCGCTCCGTCCTATCCCCCACCGCCAAGAGGGAGGATGCAGCGATGTATCGCATATCGTGGTGCCACACGGCCACCGGCGGCGGGCTCATGCTGATGGTGCCTACATTCACAGAGGTGCAGGTCTACTTGCTCGAGGACAGCCAGAGCGGCGGCAACCTCTCCGCGCCGCGCCTGCGTCCTGCCGGCGGGCTATCTGATCGACACCTTTCGGATCTGCACGGTGCGCTTGCCTACCGGATCACAAAGACTCAGATGGCGTGCCTGCTGGTGGCGCGTGACGGACTCTTCATCGGCAAGGTGCACGGCAGGACGTTGGCTATGACGCGCCATACGTCGGAGCAGTACAACGAGCCGCTGTCTCCTGTCTCGAGTAGTGAGGCCTCCGCACTTTTGGCAGCTGAAGGCGAGTGCCGCGGCAGCACAGCCGCCGTCACCGATGTCCAGGTGGATCCCGTAAATGGGGACGTCGTTGTGGGACTTTCCGACGGGCGCGTTTCGCTGCTGCACCGAGCGTCGCCAAAGGCGTGGAAACTGTCAGTGGCCACGAATTCGGCGACCGCGTTAACGGAGGGCCGCGCCGATGAAGATGTGGAGAGCCTCGCGGAGGAGGACGATAGGGCAGAGGCGACCCGTCGGAAGCTGTGTCGAGTCGGCCGCGCACGCCGTGCAGAGAGGAAGCGATTTCGCACCGGGCAGTCGGAGGAAGATGAGGACGGCGCTCTCGAGGACGGCAGCGATGACGGCACGGCCTCCAACTCCTCCGCCGAGTCCGCCTCTTCAGCTTCCTCGCCGACTGCGTCCTCGGGCAGCGGCGCCGCTTCAGAGGACCTTGGGCAGGTCATGGTCGACCTACAACGCAACGGCGCCTCACTGCATGACAACGACGGTGAGCGACCCTCACGCTGGCGTGGCGATGAGGAGGCGGCCCTCCGTTATGCCCAGCGCGAGGCGGAGCGGCAACGGGGCCGAAGCCGTTTTCTCGACGATGAGGCCGAAGAGGCAACGTCTGATGATGATGAAGACAGCAGAGGCGACGTGGGTAACGTGGCAGGGACACGAGGGCATACTTGTGCCGTGAGCGACGAAGAGTATCGCTGCGGCGACGGCGACAGCGTTTCCGTTGAGGGCAACGCCGAAGACGACGGCGAGTCGAAGGGCGTTGCTGCGGCCCGCGCTGACGACTCGACGCTGCCGCTGCGGTGTGCACAGGCGGTGCAGGACTATTCCTTTCAAGTCGGCGCCACCCCAGTCGGCGAGGAGGGCAGCTGCTATCTCGCTTACAACTCTGTGGGGTACATCCATGGCAGCCGTGAGTCCACCACCGTCCACTTCCACGATATTTCTCACCCTGCTGTGCGCCTGCAGCTCCGGGACACTATCCTGATGGGGGCGCTCAGCCCCGTCGGGGCCGGCTTCATCGTCATCCCGTCGGACCCCTCAGAGGCTCAGGGCAGCGTGGACGAGGCTCCGCGTCTCTCTGTTTTCTTCCACGCTTTCACACCTCTTGGCGCGCAGTCGGAATGGCGTGTGGCGCTGCTTCCGGGTGAGACGGTGCGGTGCATGGCTGCCGGCATCCGCTATCTCGCTGTCGCTACAAGTCACTATCTGCGCATTTTCTCCCTATCTGGGCTGGAGATGGCGGTGCTTAGCAAGTGTCAGCGCATCGTCACGATGGTCGGCACGTCGTCCCGTAAGCTGATGAGCAGCTTCAAGGCCGACTTCGATCCGTTGGTTATCACCACCCTCACCGGCACCGGCGAGCTACAGATGGAGGTGATCGACGTCGGGGCACGTACGTCGGCGCTGCCGCCGCGCACGGTGCCGCTCACCGAGCTGCCAGATGGCTCGACACATCAGCTGCAGTGGCTGGGCTGGTCAGAGGACGGCCTTCTGCACGTTGTGGATACAGCCGGTGTGGTCCGCATGTTCACGGAGGCCTGGGGGGGATCGTGGGTCCCGGTGTACGATCCGCGCACGCTGGTCGATCAGTCGTATGCACTCTGGGTGTACGGCATCAGCGAGAACGCGCTACTCGCGTACCGCTACTCCCGAGACGACCCATCCTACCCGGCTGCCGCGGCGAGTGGGCTTCGAACGGAGCTAGTACCACTATTTCTCCCGCTGACGCGCACGATGGGCGAGGACGGCCTGGAGCGATGGGACAAGCTGCTGCGTCAGCAACTGCGCTGCGACGAGCTTAAGCGGCACAGCACTTTTTACAACGCGACTATCGCCAAGTACGACGAAGTGCACGACCAGCTCCTCCTTCAGTTCTTCGAGAGTGCGCTGAGGAGCCAACAGACGACGCGGGCAATGGAGCTGGCGATGCTCATGGAGATTCATGACCGCATTGTGAAGTGTGCGCAGCTCGCCAACACTAATGGGTACGTGAAGCTGGTGCCCAAGCTGCTGGCGCTCTATGAGATGCGCATGTCGGCTAAACGGAAGCGGAAATGCACACTCCCCAATAAGGAGGTGCTCGTGTCTGACAAGAAGAAGGACGAGCTGCTGCACAAATTGCTGGGCCAGATGTTGCCGCAGGACAAGAAGGCAAAGAGCGCCGGCGATGCTGCGGCTACGGCACCGCCTCCCATCCCCGCTGACAGCGAGAGTGCAGAGCTGAGGGACAACCCGACGGAAGGCCGCACAAGCCCCTTCCGCGGACCGGCTTCGACGGCGGCGTTGAACTCGACCGCGACGTCACCGTCAGCAGTGTCGACAGCCACGACGGCGACGGTGCTGCGCTCCAACCCTTTACCGGGACAGGCGCGGCGGCACATTTCATTTGTAACGGAGATCGCCACGCCTCCGCCTGCATCGCAGAGCTCACTGAGCACGACGGGCAGCAGTGGTGCGCCTGTCCCGCCGCACAAGGTCACCAATCCGTTTGCAAAGCCCTCTGAGAAGCCTATCCACGCCGCCGACGAGGCGCGGCACTCAACGCTGCCAAGCATCCCGAAGCCGCAACATCAGCACCAGTCCCGCTTGAAGGTGGCAACGCCCTCCTCTGCTGCCCATTCGTCCGCTGCACCCTCCACGAGAACTGTCGCGCTCCTGGGCTCCTCGCCGCTGCACACACCACCGCGCACCGGCATGGCAGGCGCAAAGAAGAGCGCTGCCACCGTTGCTCTGGAGAGCGACGCCGCGGCGGGCGCATCTCCATCAGACGCGACGTCCCCTGGATTGCGTGTTGGTGCTGGGCGCACTGACGCTTCGCCTAATCCTGAGGTCGCTCTTCCACCCGATGTGGACACCAGGGACAGCGGCGTCATACTTTCACTCTCGGCGGCCGCAAGCAGGTCTGAGGCGCATCGCACCGCCACATGGACATCGCATGCCGCCTTTGTCGCCCGCGAGTTGCCGGTGACGAGCAGCGCGACAAAGGCGGCATGCGGCGCAACCCGTCTCAGCAGTGGCGCTGTCGATCCGTTCCTCGAGGAGCCGCCCAAAGCGCTCTCTGGCGCCTCTGAGTGCCCACTAGATGGTAAGAGCGGCTCCACGGCGCCACCAGCGGAGACACCGGTGTCCGTACAATCCCTGCTTGACGTCGGACACAGCGAAACAGTACCAGTGGTACGCAGTGATAGCTTCGGCGAGGCGCTCCGCAAGCGGTACCGCGAGGATGAGGACGATGACGCTGAGGCACCGATGGTGCCGCTCCCTAAACTATCCCTGTCATGAGTCCCCCCATCGTAAGGGGGTGGGGTGGGCGAGGTGGGAGACGGAGGGGGCGCCTCAGTGCAGAGAAGAGCTCACACAGCCTATTCGGCGTCAGCTCTCTGCGAACGGATGTGTTTGCTTCTTTCAGGGAGGCTGCCCTCTGGGGCGTCAGCAACGCTATCAGGGGTGATGCCGATGCTGCACCCTACGACAGTGATCGTGGCATTCATGACGTCGTGCGGTGTATGGGGGCTATTGTAAGATGCGCGTGTGCACACGCCACCTCGCGCCGCGGTTGCCACAGCTCTGGGGCCGCTCTTACACGGGGATGCGGGCGTGTCCCCCTCCCTCATCCCACCCCATCTCCGTACGGATGGCGCCCAGCACGGGCCCTGCGGCGGAGGGCAAGGACATACGCGGTGGCGCTGCCGGCCCATCGCGTGCGGCACTTACTCCCGCATATCTGTGGCGGCCGCGGACTGGAGCGCGGCAGCACCGCCAACACGCCTGCGAAATTGGCCATAGACGGGGAACCAGTGCCACCCGCATGGGCTGCGGGCCTGGTCGTGTGTGTGTGTGGCCTGCTTGGCTGTTGGGCTCACCCAGCATGCGCGTATGCCCCTACTTTCCCTGTGGGCCCCCATGGCCGACGCCACCACCACCATCGCCGCCGCTGTGGAGCGTTACCCTGAGGGCGGCCCACTTGGATGAAGGCATGCCGCCCACCCGAGTCTGTGTGGCGTGCTGTGGTGCAGCAGGTACCGGAGGAATTGAGGAAGCGGGTGGCCGTGAGACGCATGGCCCGATTCGACGGCGGGGCGGTCCGCCGTGCACGGCCTGGACTCATCGGTGGTGCGGGCAGAGGGACAGGGGGGGCGCGTGTGCGGATGGGTACGTGCTGTGGATGTGTTCGTGATGGAGTGGGCGCGTTGAACAAAATTGTGTCAGTCTCAAGATAACTCGGAGTGCAGCATCGCGCGTGTCACGTCATGGGAGCTGTTGCCGCACTGCGCGGTGGAAGAGCACGAGCCCCTTCTGCCTTGTCATCCGCTTCCGTGCCGAAGGCGCTGCAGTGGAGGGCGCCAGACGGATACGTGTGCTCTATAGATATGCGGCCCGGGAATCAGGTCTGGCGAGGTTTTGTCCATGTCGTATGCGCTCGCGGTGTGCACCACTCTTGGCGCCTGCGACCCGAATGCATTCAACTCGTGCCGGCCTCTCCTCTTGAGGCTCCTTCGCTTCCCTCTTTTTCTTTTTTTGTCCGCGGCTTACCACTTCGGCGTCATCCTTCTGCGCGGAGCGCTGCGCACACGACTTGGGCGAAGAGAATTTATCACCGGCAAAGTGTTTCCTCTCCATTTTGAGCCGCGCAAAGAGGCGACGCACAATTCACCACTCCGCAGAGCTTCGGTCAACGCCTCGGTGGATCTCGTCGTGGAGTAACCGTCCCCCTCTGCACGCAGCGCTATTGCCTTTTCACCTTGCTGTGTGAGGCTTGCGCCACATCGCCATCGAGAGCTCGCCATTACGCACTCGCCGAGATTGGTGCGGGCGCGTCGCTGTGTCAGCAAATTGGCGCGGCTTCGCGCGGCGCGGCCACACGCCAGATCCTCCGCTCCTTTCCTCGCGGTCATCGCTGTGCACCTCACTCACTCACTCACTTACGTTCTTCAACTGTCGTGAAGCCTCTGTCGCCTGCGCGAGGGCTCTTCTAGTCATGGCCGGCATGATGCATATAGGAAGCCATGCTGATCGGCCCGCACGCAACGCGCTGCGTGTATTGGTGCCTCTTTTTTCGAGCATCTTTTTTCTGTTGTACATTACGGACACGTTCAGCATCTTTGCTCGTGTGCAGGAGATTGTGCAGGCGGAGGAAACATCGCTGCGCTCTGCGTCGGGCATATCTGAGTTCTGCCGGGAGCTGCAGAAGCTGGCTCAGCAGCAGTACTGGCAGGTGCTGCTCTTCATCACGTTGCTCTATCTGACACTGCAGACGCTCTGCATTCCTGGCACAGTGGTGCTGAATGCCGCTGTGGGGGCCATCATGGGCACCTTGTCGGGTGTGCCGTACTGCACCCTGTTGGGAACTATGGGTGCCTTGTGTTGCTTCTTCCTTTCCCGCGCCGTGGGAACATCACTGGTCGAGGCTGCTGACGCGCGGTTGATGAAGGGAAGAGGTCTCACGAATATTCGTGCGCAGGTGTCCCACTACCGCGGTGAGCTGTTCGTCTATCTTATATTCCTGCGGTTGACACCCATTTTGCCGAACTGGCTGGTGAACCTGGCCTCGCCCGTGATCGGGGTGCCCTTGCACACGTTTGCGGGAGCGACGATGCTGGGCATCGTTCCACAGACATACTTGACCGTGCGCTTCGGCTCGCTGGCGCACTCGGGAAAGCCTGGAGAGAAGAAGCGCATCGTCACGCCGTGGGATACGCTGCTCTTAGCTGTCACAGGCGTTGGCGTCCTCGTTGGATTCCGGCTGAAGAAGAAATTTTCGCAGGAGCGGAAAGATGGCTTCGGTGGCGGGGTGGCCGCAGGGAGGGTCTCCGTCAGCGCCGCTTCAGGCGGTGCCGTGTGTGTGCGGCCGCCAGTGTAATACACCGCCAGCGCTGCAAATAAGGCAGTATCTGAAGTGCCGTTACTCTGAACTCTGTGCGCTTCTATTCCTGATCGACGGCCGCCGGCGAACACGCGCCTTCCGTGCGCATTTTTCTGAACTGCCCAAAGATCTCGTGGATAAGCGACCATACTGCGAACGCGTAGCACCCAAAGGCACCCTCCCGTGCGCGGTGGAAGAAAAGGCGTCGAGCCGGCATGCAGCAGCACAACGATGCTCCCCCCCGACACACACACTCACCGCACAATAACAGAAACTCGAAAGAGAGCTTCCTCGGCGTCTCTCTCTCTCTCTCAAGGAGCGCCCCGGCTGCTGCAGCGTGCGGTTGTGAGGCACCCTCAAGCTGAAACTGAACCGCCGCTTCTTTGATGAGCGGCGTTCCCTTCGGCTCCCCCCACCCCCCTCTCCCGCTCTCTCCCGCTCCCTCCTATCAAAGGCCCGTTCCGCTCAACGCTGTCGCCATCTCCCCCGCTGTTGTCTTTTCCTCTTCGCTCTCTCGCCACGGCATTCCTCTGGCGAAGCCGCGGGGCAGCGAGGCGCCCACCACCTCCTCCTCTCTCTCTCCCGTGGCTGCCTTGCCATTCTGATAAGAAGTGCCTCAACGAAGATTGCAGAATGCAGCCGGCCCTCCATGCCCCTCCCAGCTCGAAGCGCACCCTTTTTAATCGAATGATGGCGGCCCGGCGGACCGGCGGCGTTGATCCAGGCACCGCTGGAGGCATCCGGATCATCGAGAACTCAAGGTCATGCCCTCCGCTGCCCGTCATTCGCCCGCCGCAGGACACAGCAACCTCTTCGCCTGTCGTCTCCTCTGTCTCCCATTCGAGCGCGGCGAGGCACTCATCTGACGTGGCCGTGCCCCAGCGGCCGAAGAAAGCTTCGTCTTCGGCGCCGTACGTCATCACGGATAAGACTCCGCGTGCAGAGCTGCTCGCCATCATCGTGCAGCTGCAGGAGGAACTGACGCAGCGCACAGACAGCGTGAATGCAATTCAGCGAAACTTTGAGCGCCTCAGCTCCATGCACTACGCGGAGCAGCTCGAGCTTCAGCGCCTGCGCTTGGGCGAGAAGGCGCGGCTCCAAGCGAAGCCCGACTGCAGCGACGCCGCGCTGCGGCAGCGGGAGAGAGCTTTGGCCGAAATGGGACAGAGCGTGGGGGAGCAGCAGGGCAAAATCGCTCAGCTGGAAGAGCAGCTGGCGGCATCGAGGTCGTCTTGTGAGCTTCAGAAACTAGTGATGCAGCTGATCGCGTCACACGCAGAGGGCTTTCGCGAGGTTTTACACGAGGAGGCGGCGGCCTTCTTACAGCTTCACACGTCTTCTGTGATCGAGCGTGCCGCCATAGGTGCTCAGCACGCAGGCGCGCAGCAGCAGCTGCTATGCAAAGGCGTCGCACAGCTCCTGGCAGATCACCACGCGCAGATGGTGCCGCATTCGATGAGAGGAGTTGCCGCTGACACGTGGCGGCAGCTGGAGGAGCCAGGGAAGGCGTCGGCGACCACCATACTTGAGCTGGTGCGTCAGTGCCTTTGCGAGACAGCAGAGGCGGTGCGCCATCATGCTGCGGCTGCGCATGCAGCGGATCTGCAACGCGCGCTTGCAGAGGTCCTAAGTCAACGCCAGCAAGAGGAAGGACAGCGTGCGGTTAGGGAAACACTCTGCCTTCGACTGCTTGCGACGGAGGAGGAGGAGCGGAGAGTCCGTCGTGAGCTTCTCTACGGCGAGCTGCAGGCGCGTGCTGCTGCTGAGCAAGCCTTTGACGAGGTGCGCCTGCTGAGGGAGAGGGCTGAATCAGCGGCGGCGGCCACCCATTTGTTGCGAGAGGCGACGACGGCTCTGCTCACGTGTCGCGTTTCGGAATGGTGCGCCGCGGCAGAGGGCCGACTCGTCGACTTCGAGCGCTCCGTTGAGTCTTTCGTGAAGGAAACATCATGGGTGCTCGACAAGCAGTGGCAGGAGGCGCTTCTGGGAGAGCATAGACAGCTCCAGAGCCTGTATGAGACGCAGGTGCAGGCCATGCATGCGGAGTGGCGAGGACAGATCGAAGTCATTCAGCGGACCTATGCGATGCAGTTGGCGCAAGCACGAAGCGATCTCTCGGCTCAGATGCAGACTGCTGAGGACCGTCGCGCTGCAGCGGAGCGGCTCAGTAGAACCATGGAGGACGCTCTTATTCAACTGAAGTGCGAGAACGCTGCGGAGGTACGGGCGGTTGAGGCGCACTGGCAGTCTGCCTTATCCGACGCGTTGCGCGATTGCGAGCAGCGTTGGACGACAATGCTGGAAGAGTGTCAAGAGCGGCTGAGCGCCTGTAGCAGAGCCATGCTGCACCTGCTGCTCAATCAGCTGCGCATCCGTAGCCGCTGTGTGTATCAAGAACAAGAAGAGCGTGCGGCTTTGTGCCGCCTGCACGGGAGGCAGGAGGCGCGCCAACTTCGCGACGAGCAGGCTGCCACCACGCAGCATCGTGTGATAGCTGCGGTTCTGCTAGAGCGTGCAGAGCACCAGACGCAGGATGAGGCCGCAAGTCGCGCTCTGCTGTGCGCATCCGCGTCCGCGGACTGGGCGGCACTCGTTGAAAGAGAGAGAGCGCACAAGGCGCAGGTTCACCACGCCCTATCTCTTGCTGCTGCGGCTTCCAGGTTGGAAGAGGTGCGCGCAGAGGCAGCCGGGTGCGACGACAAATGGCGGGAGTGCGCCGATCAGCTGCAGGAAAATCTGCGAGAAGAAGAACAAGCGCGTTTAGCGGCGGTCGCTCGCGCCTCCGATGCCACTTTGGCGGTGCAGGAGGCGCATGCCGCACTCGAGAGACTTAGTCAAGATTTTGCCGAATACAGGTGTAGTGTGAACGCTGCAGCGCAGCGCATCGAGTTGGCTGAGAGTGCCACTGAGAGCACGTGCTCTTGCACCCTATGCCTGAGGCTGTATTGCCAGCCCCTTGCCTGTGTTCCATGCGGGCACATATACTGCGCACAGTGTCTCTTGCGGCACCCACGGAATCGGTCGCTGTGTAGTATCACATCGTCGCTCACCTCTGCTGTGTCTGCCTCGGGTGGTGAGAGCGGGGCAGCAGACGCGAGGGGTGGAATAGAGGTGGCCCAGTGGTTACATAGCAAGTCCGATCCGCACGCGAGCCTCTTCTGCCCTGAGTGCGCGTCTGCGAGTGTGCGGACGGTCGTGGAGCTGCGGGCTCTCGGCGAGCTGGCGGCGAAGTACGACTATAAGAAGCGTAGCCTTGCACTCCTTTTGGCTGGGCTGCGGTGATCGCGAATTCGCTTCCAACACGCACACACACACACACACACACAAAGAAAAGAATTTGCTGCATGATGAGGAGAGCAGCGCGCGCTCTGCGCAGATGTGAGCCTTTCGTTTGGTGAGCGGTAGGGGGACATGTATGCAACTCTTCACCCTCCCTCACGCTTTGCGTGGCACCGAGCTGACTGCTATGGCTGTGGCCTCCGAGGACGCTGCGGATACCGCACCTGCTGCGCCGCTGCGTTGCTTCAAGAAGGAAGCGCAGATGAGCACGGGAGAGAGGACACCGGGAAGAAGAGGGGACGCAAAGCAGCGCGCTCGCCGAGCGGTGCTGCAGCCAAATTCTGCACTGGATGGGGCGTGGGGAGGGTTGAGGGGGAGGGGGAAGGCTAGCAGAAACCGCTGAAAGTAGTCTGTGTGGGTGCCGCCACGGCTGCGTGCGCATCTCGACTGAGCTCCGCACAAAAAGAAATCACGCCTACGGGAGAACTGTGCACTGTCAACGTTGCGCCTGCCCTCTTTTTGCATCTCGTCACTTCTTTCTCTCTATCGGCTGCGTGCGCAGTCGATTGCGCGCCTCCCTGAAGCACAGCTGGTCAGTACCGCCGACTTCCGCCGCCTCCCTCTCCACCCCCTCCCCCCATTGGTCCTGCAGTCGCTTCCTAAACCAGCGGCTACATGTGCGGACATGCTGTGTCCGCTGAGCTCCTGCCCTCAGCACTCCTCAGCTGTCGAAGCATTTCTATGGAGAGCAGTTTTTGTCAAGTCCTTTAGTAGTCGCTGCTCGTCTCTCTTTCCTCTCCCCTCTGCTATCTGCTTCACTCTCTTCTCCTCCTCCGGTGCCGATGTGCCCCCTCCCCCAAGTAGCGCCCGCGCCCGCGGACATATTGAGAGGGCACGCGGACGCTGCCGGAGCGGTGGGGCGATTTTATTCAGTCATGCGTATCTGAGAACGAAACGCGTTTATTTCGCCCGCCGTCTCCATTGCACCGCTTGCACGTAAAACGGATTTTCGGCTGATCACATTTTTTTTGGCCGCCTCAGGCTGCAAGCAGGTCGCGACCGGCATCACGTCGGCGGCACGAGGCGGCATCGCATCCTCGCCTCTATCACCGCTCCCCTCTCCCTTCCCCTTCTTCGCTTTGTTGTAGACATCGACGGGCTGAGTTGAGCCCCGTTGACAGACTGCCTTTCTCTCACCGCGCGTTTTTCGCTCATCTTGTCGCGCTCCTCTCACTGCGGTTGCGCTGGACTCTCTAGATGGGACGCGGAACGAGTCGCTGCGGGACGTCATAGCAGTCGCACCTCTCCTCTCGCGTACAGCTTGAGTGGCGCAATCTTTCCCATCGTCGCTGTGACGGGTGCGCGCTTGCATCTTCAGTCTACACTTGCAACAGCCCCCCTCCGTTGCTGCTGCTCGCCGCCGTCTTCAGGCCCCTATTCCTTTACCCTTTCCTGTCGTGCATCGCTGCGTTGCTTTTTGTCGAGGTGCTTAGGGTGCATGTCGAGATCGGGCCGCACACAGGGGGTCGAGAACATCTGAGCACGTGCGCTGCTTCTGTCTTTTCAAGAGCAGCTCTGCCGCCCACGTGGCAGCCGCTGTCGCAGATTGCTCTCCCCCTCTTGTGGCACCATCACGAATGGCGGACCTTTCCCTCTCTGCGTCCCCGCCGCCTGTACCGCGGCCGGTGCTTGAGGCACTGCTATCACCAACATTCCGAATGCCGCCTCAGGTACGGCCGCAGCATTATGCCATTGAGTTTCAGCCTGACGCACACCGCCACACGTTTGCCGGCTCGGCGTACATAACGTTGCGCGTAGAGGAGACGTCTGCCTCTCCTATTCGCCACCTCATCCTTCACGCACTTGATCTTCACATCGACGTATCATCGATACGCATCTTTATTCCCTCCGAACCTTCCAGTACCGTTGGAGGTGGTCCCCAGCCGGCTCACCCGAGTCACCACCTTAGCGACGAGGTCGCGCGCCGTCGACCGTTCAGCACAGAGGGCGGCAGCTATATGGAATGCCAAGGGCTGCACAGGAGCGAGGTCAGTGAGACGCTGCTGGTCGTCTTCGACGCACCTTTGCCCAGAGACGTGGGCGAAATCTTTGTGCTTATCATCGAGCGTTTTGACGGGCTCATCACATCACCGACGGAAATGGAGGGGCTCTTCCATTCCAACTCGGCTGACGCTACCGTGCTGAGCACGCACCTCGAGCCGACTGGAGCGCGCCGGCTCTTCCCTTGCTTTGATGAGCCAGGGATTCAAGCGACCTTTCAGCTCTCTGTCATCGCCGCGGCGGCGCACACGGTGCTCTCCAACACAGAAGTCGAGGCGGACATCACCTTGCCGGAGCTGCCATACCTTGTGCAGGCGCGACAGGGCACCGGCGAGGACGCAAACAGCCCGCGCGGGGGGGAGCTGACGTTGTGGGCGCGCGCTTCAACATTGCCGCAGTTGACGCCTGCCGCGACACCATGGCATTGCGTGCGCTTCCACATCACCCCACTGCTTCACACCTGCATCGTTGGCTTTCACGTCGGTCGCTTTGCTCTTCTCGAGCAGTGCTCGCGAAATTCAGGTGTGCTGTGTCGTGTGGTGCTGCCTCACACCGAGGCGATCGGCAGCGGCAGTTTTGTGCTCGACTTGGCCACGAAAGCCGTCGATTTTTTCGAAGATTTCTTCGATGTGCGGCTGCCGCTGACGAAACTGGATGTGGTCGGGGTGGAGACGCTTGGCGTGCTTGGCATGGAGAACTGGGGCATGATCAACCTCCTCACGGATTACCTCGTAGTGGCGGAGACGACGCCGCTGGAGCGCCGCCAGCGCGTGGCGCGGCTCATCGGTCACGAGATTTGCCATCAATGGTTTGGCGACTGGGTCTCCATCGAGTGGTGGAACTGCCTGTGGCTGAAGGAGGGCATGTGCCGCTACCTCGAATACTTCTTCGTGAACGCCGTGTTCCCTGGATGGGGGCTGTGGAATGAATTCCTGTGCAACATCATGAATAGCGCGCTGCTCGCCGACGCAGACCCGCGCGAGACGCACCCGGTCGACTGCTGCAACTCGGCGCCGCGGCGTATCTACGACTCCTTCGACGCGATTAGCTATGGCAAAGGCGCTTGCGTGCTGCGGATGCTCTTCAGCATCATCGGCGTGGAGTGGCTCAAGCGTGCGACGCATCTGCTGATGGTGCGCTTCGCCGGCCGCGCGATCAACGCCAAGGACCTCGGTAGCTGCATCGTTGACACAGAGGAGGAGCACCGCAGCGACGAGGAGCAGTTGCGACACGTGAGATTGATTCATGCTTGCCTTCGCATGGTGGAGGTGATAAGCCACCCCTATCTCTACATTCATCATAGGCCAGGCGAGTCCTACACGATCACTCAGTATATGCCCCCGAGCAAGCAATGCGGCCTCCTCGTCGAGTACCTTCAGCAGCAGCGCAGTAAGGCCAGCGTACCAGTGATCGATCTCTTGTCCGCTCCCGCCCGTGCGTCGTTTGAGTGGACGCCGGAGACTGTGCTCCGTCGTGTCACCGCGTCCTTCTCGATTCCGCTGCGAGCGATTCAGTGGACTCCAGGCGGCTGCAGTAATGCGCATCTCATCTTCCTTGAGGAAACAGAGCACCACTTTGCTTGCCCCGCATATGCGTCTACACCACTGGCCACGGAAGGTAGCCTTCTCACGCCTTTTCGTCACACTGGTACTGGGACTGAAGCAGCCACACGGGCGGTGGCCTCTTCCTCCCCTACTCCGCAGATCCCCTCGGAGTCGACACCCTTTGGGGCTACGAGCGACACATGGTACTTCAACCAGGGCGGCAGCGGTTTCTTCCAGTGCGACTATGACGCAACGACGTGGCGCTGCCTCTTCGAGCACGTCGCCGCCTTTTCAGAGGCGGACCGGGTAATGATCACGATGCACTTTATTAATCATGCCAAGGCGCAGATCGGCCACCAGCCCGGCGACACCGGTGATCGCTGCACTCTGTTCTTGGAGTGGCTGCTGCGCCTCACCGGCACGCCGAGCGCCATGAACTCGTTCTTGTGGGAGCTTGTCACCAACGCGCTCACGACACTGGTCCAGCTGGTGCAGGGGCGTGACTGCCACTCGCTGATGAAGGTGTTTGCGAGCGGTCTCTACGCACCCCTGCGGCAGAGCTGCGCGCTGTCGTTCTTCGCCGAGGAGGAGACGGTGTCCTTCCAGAGCACCGTCCACCTCTCCCGCCAGCTCGTGCTCCGCATTCTGCAACTTCTCTCTCTCTGCGACAGCCCGGCGGTGATGGTGGAGGCAGAGGAGATGGCGCAGCGGTCGATGATGGCGTTGCTGGCATCCGGCGACTCGCCCCTCAACACAACCAACACCCTCGCCAGCACCGCCGGGAGCGCGGTGAGCGGCAGCGTCGCAGAGCATGTCATTGTGAGCATGCCGAGTGGCATAGGTCAGCCCTCTGACTCAGGTGTGAGAACCGTACCCCCGCTCTCTGCGGATATTCCTGCCATGCAAGGTAGCGGCGAGCTTCTGTCGACAACGTCGACGCCGGCCGAGGCGGTGCTGCTCGGAGGCGCTGCGCACTCCTACTCATGCGGCTCTGTGGCGATCACCACATCGCTTGCGAAGGAGCAGAATACATCTAAATCATTGATTTGGGGAAACGCTGCCCCCACGCAGCCCCACTCCGGGCGACTGCACTCGTCTTTCTCGCCGACCGAGTGTGGCAGCGACGGCAGTCATCTGCTCACCACTTCCCACGGCGACCCTGCGAGTGGCGGGAGGGAGCGATCCGGAGTGCAGAGCGCGCGTGTGCAAAGCTACCCGTCCCGAGGTGCCAGCAAGTTCAACGTCGACGACCTAACGCACATTCAAGCCGGCTCGATTGCGCTGTCGCACCTGGTCGCTCAGGGCCGACTTGATTACTGGATGGCGGCCGCAGCTGTCGCGGTAGAGCTCCTGCGACTGGACCGCAAGGAGCTGCTGCTTGCGGGTGGGGCGCCGGCGCCGGTGCCACAATTGACAAATTTAAGCCCCAAGCAGCGGCGCAGCGTCTTGCGGCTCGTTCTTCCCGCTGTTTTCACGCTCGACCAGCGGCCGGCCTTCCCGCTCATGGCCAAAGTGTTTCACGCCGTACCGCTCATCGAGTCAGCGGCCGTTATGAGGCTCTTTCACAACTCGCTCTTCGTGGCCCATTTGCTGTCAACTTGGCGTCTGACGGCGGACCGTCGCGCGCTCGAACTGCTGCTTCGCTATGGGGCTGAGGCGTGCGGAAACGGCTACACTGTTGCACAGCTGAAGATGCTGGCGCAGGCGGACTCGACCGGGCACACCGCTCCCCGCACCGCGAGCGTGGAGCAGTACAAACGCGCAGAGTTTGCCGAGTGCCCACACCTAAATGGCTCATCTCCCTCCGAAGCGTTTTTCGAGTCCGTCTCGCCCTTCTCCTCGAGCTGCACACCTGCATCAGAGCGAAGCGCACTGCGCGCGCGAAATCCTGCGATAGCGGCGGCGCTGGATTGCATGGAGTCGAACTGCGTGTGGATGGACTACTGCTGCAGCCACTACGATCAGTTTCTGCGCGAGCAGCTGCATGGCAAGGCGTTGCAGCCGGTGAGCCATTGACGCAGACCATCAATGCCGCGACCCACTTTTGTCGTGCATGGGAGTGGTACCAAGTCCTAAGCAGCTTGGCGGCCTCGACGTGAGGGCCCGAGCGGAGCGGAGTGGAGTGGACACACAAAGAATGGCCATTGGCATATATTCTCCTTGGGAGAGCGTTACATACACAATAGAGATGAGTGCATCCGACACACACACACACACACTTCGATAGCGATGTGGGGGAATTCATCGCGTCAGCGCTCAGAGGCTTCGCACCAGTTGACGGTTAGCGCTGGGGAAAAGGCAAAGGGAGCGGCCTTAGCTCATGTAGGTGAGCCTCGCTGCTAAGAGGGTCGTCGGCGTCGATTCAATGGGAACTTGCGTGCTCATGAGCGCACGCCCTTCTCTTTCCTCCTCCCTCGACTTCTCTGTGAATGTTCATGTGTACGCCAACACGTCTGTGCACCCTCGCAGAGGGGACACGAAAGCGGTCCATTGTGCTGAACAGTGCGGCAGGCACCGGTCACCAACTCCGCCTCCCCCCTCCCCCCGCAGGAATAGAAAGCCAGGGGGAGAGTACGGGCTGCGCCTTTTACCCTCCTCTCTCAACACCGGGTCGGCGCGCGCGGTGAGGGGCGAGTGTATGCACCACGCGCGAGCACCCCACCCCTGAGCGGTCCTTTGCGAGAGACATCGCTGCCCCCTCTCTACCCGGCGACAGCTCCCTTCTCCGTCCTCAGGAAAGAGGCGCTGTGGGGCGGCGGACGAGACATGAAGGAACGAAAAAAGGGGAAGCGCGAGAGGTCTGCGATTCACTGTTGGCGTACAGCGACACGGGGAGGGGAGAAGCCATGCTCTTCTTCCGGCGCCTCGTCGCCCGCGCTCTTCTTCGCATCCTATCTCAATCATGCGTCCACCGGCCAGGCTATCCACGGCATCTCCGTCTGCCGCTTGAACCGCACCAGTGGACTGCAGGCCCGGGGACTGCGACTGCCACTCGCGTGCACACCCCTCTCCTCAACTCATTCCCTCCTCCCCTCCCCCCTTTTTTCATCGCCATTCGAGGCCACTCCTCGTGCAGCAGATCACCTTTCGCTGCCACACTCCCCCCTCTCTCTCCTTTGCTTTGCCGCCTGTGCAGGAGCCGCCTGGTGAGGCAAGAGGCACCCCAAAGCGGTTTTGCACCCCCGCCATTGTTTCGTGGTGCACAGCGGCATCGCTTCCTCCCCGCTGTGCGCATCAGCTCTTCTTTTTGCGCTCACCCACCCCCTTCTCTCTCTCTCCGCGGCCGCGCCAGCGATCCTCGCCTTTCCTCTGCTCCGAAAACCCGCTCTCCGTCTGCACACCTCGCACCATGCTGCGCCTAACGTCGGAGCCTCAGAAGAGGAGGCCAGCGCTGCCCGAGTGCAGTCGCTTCCTGTTTGGCCTGGCGCTCCTCCTCAGCGTCCTTTCTGATGGCGCCATGAACAACCAGTTTACGGCGCTCAGCAGCATCATCACAGCCAACAGTGACCCAAGCGCGTTGCTGCAGCTCGCCACCTTCGCCGCGATGGAAGACTTTGCGGAAGAGGAGCACCTCGATTGGGGCTCTAGCGGTCGTCTTGTGCAAGCGCAGCCGATATCACTAGTGAAGCCGCGCAACGCGGCTCCACCGGACCCAACAAAGCTGGACAGCGCCGCTTCTCATACACACCACCGCACTGACTCGGAGACTGTGCTCAGTGACGGTCTCTCTAAATCGTTCATAGGCACCTCCACGGATGAGGCGACCACCACCTCGTCCGCTGCATCATCGTCTCTCTCTCGCCGCCGCCCCCATCGCCGCCATCACCGCCGCAGCGGGACTGTGACGGACGGCCCCTTCAGTACTGATGCGGTCACGATGCTGAGCGAGACCCGTCCACTTCACAGCTACCTTATGTGGACGCGCCTTCATGTGATGGAGATGGCATACAGCACCGGCTCAAATAACTTTGTTCACATCACGGAACGCTTCCTCCAGTACCAGCAGATGTTCCCAATCATCTATTGCTGTGACCTGAGTAAGGTCGACTGCCCCTACGAGGCGGACCTGTTGGCCTCTCCTAAGGTTGGTCTCGCAGCCTCCAGCCGATGGGCCTGCGAGAACTGTGGCAGCAAGCACAGTGTTGTCCGCGAGAGCTGCCTACGCTGCCGCACCCCGGGGCGATTCGCGAAGCTGTTCATTGGGCAGGCAGTCAAGGAAGTGGACTGCGCCGCGAGTCTTGTGCGCTTCTTCTACGCCACCCACCCCGACATCATGATCCACCGTGTGGAGTGCCACTACGACGGGGGCGCCAGTGCCGCTCCCCGCGGCAAGGGATGTGCCTCCATCTACGTCCGCCGCGAAGAAGCCGCGCTCCTCCAAGTGAAGCTGAACCGAAAGGCCTTCTTCGACGTGGACCGCGTGACGGAGGAGCTGCAAGTTTACTATGTCTACGAGGAGCAGCAGCAATGGCTGCAGAGCTATGTGCAGGAGCGCACCGCGGTGACGGCGCAGCGCCCTTTCTTTTTGCCCTTGTCGCCGTTGGTGGTAGAGGAGGGTCAGTCGACGACACCGGCACGGCGTCTCACTGGTCGCGGCTAGGCCCGTCCAGCAGCTGTGTGGTTGTGACACCGTGGGCTGTGCCGCCATCCTTGCGGTGCACTGACAGGGGTCGAGGAACGCTCGGCAAACAGGCGAAACGCCGGCACGGCTACATACGGAAAGAAGCACACTCGCGCCAGTCTCAGGAAGTTGAGCACCGCACCATCCCTAACGCGGGCGATGCAGGAAAGGTTAGGGACGGAATGTGATCTGTGTCCGACGTGACTGAATAGACCGATCGGCGCATTTCGTAGAGTGTGCGCCACAGGGAGTTGCTTACGGGGTGCGGGGCGCGTGATGCGCGTCTACGCCGATCTCGACATTGGACGAGGAACGATGCACAGCAGTGCCGTCTCGGAAAACCGTGACGAAAGGGCTTTGCCTCTTACCTCTACTCCCCTTCCCGCGCGCGCTGGCGGGCTGCACCTCTCCGCTCGCATCTTTTCCCTTTGCAGCAAGGGGTGAGGGGCGGGCGCTCCTCCGCGCATGTGGTGTCGCAGGGCCCCAGTCGCACCCTGCCCCCCTCTCTCTGCGCGTCGGTGGGCGGGCCGCTGCAGCCGCTCCCTCCGTCCCCCTCTCCTTTGGCGAACCACTTCTTATGCGCGCTCGGGGTGTCACGCCCGCCGCCTGCGGGATGTGGGAGCGCTGCATTGCGGGCGGTGGCGGCGCTTAGAGTCGGCGTGACGCGACGTCTGCGCGGCCCCTGGCAGTAAGCGCGTTTGTGCGGGTGTGCGTGGCAGGTGAGGTGTCAGCGTGGCTGGCGCGAATCTCACGCGGCCGTCGCACCACGTACTGCTGAGGGGAAGCTGGCGCCCGATGTAGGGGGGGAGAGGAGGCGCGTGCAGCGGCGACGTGCCGCGCGAGACCTGCCGGTGACCGAGCGGAGGCGATCGCGTGCACTCTGCGCGGCAGTGAGAAAGGACGTGTGCAAGGGCAAAGAAACAGAAATGTTTGCTTCATGAGCGTGTCTACATGTGACAGGCGGGTCTCTCAGGGGTTTTACTTGCAGTGCAGCCGTCCCCTCCCCTTTCCCGCCCTTCCGTTCCAGAGGCATATTCGGCTGCTGACGTGTTATACAGTTTATCCGTGCGCATTGGGGCCGAGTTCTCCGTTGCCACGGGTTGTCAGCCGCGTGCCGCCTGTTCGAAGCCGATTTTTCTGTGCGCGTGTCGGCGCTCGCGTTGAGTTTCTTCCTTTCATGTCGAGAAGTCCGCCAGCTCCTTCTGCTGCTGTGGCGCTCTCTCCCCGCAGGAGTGCCGGACATGCGTGCAGAGAAGCATAGGGCTGATGTGGCGCCTCACTTACTCTCCCTCTCTCTGTCTGTGCGTCTGCGTCAGCGCAGTGCGAGGGAACGTATATATATATATATATATGTGTCTGTGTGTGCAGGTGACGCGGGACAGCGACGATAGCTGCAACCTTGGAATGGTTCGAGGGTGCCTGTTGCCAAGCGAAGTACCCCAGCCTGCCTTCAAGTGCCGCGTATTTCTTGTCAGCTCTTCGTTTGCTTCTTGACGACGCACCCAACCCTCTCTCTCTGTCCCGGCAGCCTTTTTGCACCGTCCTGTGCGCGGCAAACCCATCCGTATCCCACGCGCCCTCCACAGGCGATGCCACCCTTTTCCCCTCCCGTGCACGGCGAGCAAGACTTCGTTGGTGGGCTCGCAGCTCTTCTCGAGCAGCACTGAGCCTCTTGCGGCGGGAGTGGACCGCGTGCGAGCGGCCACATTGGCCCGGAGCGCAGCAGGAACATGCCACTACCTCGGAGTGGTCCAACGTGCGAAGGCGAGGAGGAGGAAACGGTCAGCCCATTTCACATCGACAAACGACGGCGCCGCTATGCGCCCATTACCCCCCCCGTTTCCTCTGAGCACTTCGCACCCCTTGCCTACATCCTCTTGAGGAGCACCCAGCTGTATACCTGTCTCTCGCTCTCTCTCATGTCCATGACAGTGCTGACGCGCCTCTTTCACGGGCGAGCGGACGCGTGAGTGGACAGAGGAACGCAGCACTGTTATGTTGCTGTGTAATGCTCTTGGCGTGTGTCTCAGACTTTGTATGCCCACGTGAGAGAGTGGGAGGGAGACGAGGGCGAGCGTAGAGAACACTTCAAGCAATCGACGAGTAGAATGGCACTATGCGGCGCTGTGGTGTGGTGTGGTGGGGCGCACGAGTGCAGGCGAGTGAGCAGGCACTGCCTCACAGCTCCCACATCGCTTCTGCTTTCGAGCAAAGCTGGCTGCTGAGCTTCATGAGCGAGAGCCGCCTTCTCAATGTCTAAAGATGGATGGCAGCCTCAAGCGCTGCAAGCCCTCACGAACCTCTCCGCCGTACTCTGTGGCACCCCGACACAGAGTGCCGGAGGCGTCATTTGGAGACGCTCCGCATCGCTCTCCTCTTCTCCCCCTCTCCCTCACACGCACACACACATCTGCACGCACACCTTCTCTCGTCATCCTGCCACCGCTTCCATTTGTGTGTGTGTGCCTCCCTCTCTTTTCTTACCCGCCATGCGCCTGAAATCACCGGTGCGCTTGCCTACTGTGCGGAACTCATCTGGCTTTACCATCGCCGTTGCCCACACTGGGGGACGTCCCTCGCCCCCCTTCTCTCCGTTCACTGCTGGGCATGTGCATCGGACCGGCCCAGCACCGTGCACCCACTGCATGCGCACACTGCATTTCCTTCATCGCTGCCAACAACGTCTCTCCCATCAGCCTCGAACGTCGCGCGCTTTTTTCATGTCGACTCAGCATCCTGAGAAGGCCGCCACGGAGGGGTGTGCGATGGCGGCGACATCCGCGAGCCGGGACTACTACTTCGACTCCTACAGTCACTACGGCATTCACATGGAGATGCTGAAGGACTACCACCGCACGACGTCCTATCGCGATGCGATATGGCGTAATGCATACATGTTCAAGGACAAGGTCGTCCTTGACGTCGGTTGCGGCACTGGCATCCTCTCCATGTTCGCTGCCCGCGCCGGCGCGCGCAAGGTAATCGGCATCGACTGCAGTAATGTGGCTATACAGGCACGCAAGATTGTACAGGACAATGGCTTCGGCGATGTCATCACCATCATTCAAGGAAAAGTGGAGGAGCTGGACCTGGGTGAGAAGGTGGACATTATTATTAGCGAGTGGATGGGCTACTTCCTCCTGTACGAGTCCATGCTGAACACAGTCCTCTACGCGCGCGACCGTTGGGGTGCGCCGAATGTGAAGATTCTGCCGAGCAGTGCCAACATGTACGCATGCGGCATCACCGACCCGCAGTACGTGGAGCAGAAGTTTGACATCTGGAACAACGTGAGTGGGCTTGACTTCTCCTACTTCAAGCGACTCAGCTACATAGAGCCGCTCATCGATACTGTAAACCCGGAGCAGATCATCACAGACACCGTCCTCTTCTTCTCCTTCGACATTGACAGGGTGACGGAGGCAGAGCTGTCCTTTTCGAGCACCTTCACGCTGGAGGCGAAGCAGGCCGACTTCGTGCACGCCATCTCGGTTCACTTTGACACCCCATTCTACGCCGGTCACGAACCTGTGGTGCTGAACACGTCGCCAATGGTGCCGCCTACGCACTGGCGGCAGACGGTGCTTTACCTCTTCCACCCGCTGATCATGAAGCGTGGCGAGAGGGCGAACTTTGAGATGAAGTGTGTGCCGAACCCTGGCAACCCGCGAGACCTCGACATCTCCCTGCGCGTCGACTTCGACGGCGAGCTGCAGGCGTGCCACTACAACCAGGACTTCCGCCTTCGCTGACGATGCCGCGGGTGTGGCGGCGCCCAGACACGGGTGGCGCCGGAAGCAGAGACGCAGGCAAACGAAGCGAGGCGGCAGCGGCAGGCGGCGTGTGCGGCGCCATGAGTGGCTGCCTGGAGGCGACAGCGTTTACGCATTTTTCCCTTCTCTGTGTGTGCGTTGCCAAGCCGCTGGCGCCCTTAGCCACTCGCGGCCTCTTCTCTCCGACGTTTGCTTTTTTGGTGCCGCGTGAGGTGACGTTAAGGAGAAGTGTCCCAATTTAATGTTTGCCGCTCCGCCGGGCGTGTGCTTTGGCGTTCTGCGCGTAATAGTGTGTTTCGCTGGCCGGTGCGCGGCGAGGAAGGACTTCCGAATAATAACAAACGTAATCTGACATGCGCGATTTAGTGGGGTGGGTGGGTGGGCGGGAGAGAGGTGAGGAGGGGGGGTGGCGGCGGCGGTCGCGGTTTGGGGAAGAGAGGAGGGGGTGAAGCGAAGATGTGCGCGGAGTCTTCGCTCTCTCCTGCGCCTTCCGGAGACGCCACGGTCTAACAGTGCTGCGGGGCGCGTCTCATGGCGAATCTGAGCGACGCTGTGCATGTGCCGGTTACGGGGTACAGGCATGGAAGCCTCGGCTGCGTGGCTGCCTTGCTAGGCCGGTCTCTTTGCACTCCTCCGCATGCAGCGACGTGCCTTCTCCCCCGCGTGCCTACCGAGCAGGTCATGATGGCGGAGAACACCTGACCTCTCATGTTGGCTTGCCATGAATTCGATGTTGCGCCGAGTTTCGCATGCCGACAATAAATAATTATGTCGACCGACATGCACGTGCATTACCGGCACACGCGCTAGTGCATGCGTGTACGCGAACGCCAGCGCCGCAATCATAAAGGAGGGGCCGGTATGTGTGGCCCGTGCATGCTGCAGCAGCGCTCCTCTCCACCTCAGCCGACGCGCCGTCAGATGAATTGTGCCCTGGCAACTAAGGTCGCATGCGCTCGATGCGGAGGCACGCGACGCATCTCTGAGTGGCCATAAATTCGTTTTGTTTGATGCACGCGGGTGAATGCTGTTGCCGAACGCGACGCTCCGCTCCGCTGTTTCACTCAATGTTTTCGCGCTCTCACTCTTCCTTGCCCGGGCACCCACAGCCCCACTGACTGCCTTTTACCATTGCAGCGCCCTCTGCTCCCTACAGCTGCGGCGAACTCACGTTGCTTTCGTACACGCTTTCGTTGCATATGCGGACACAGACATCGCCCGATCCCCCTTTTAGATGCGACAGTCCTCATCTCGCGTGCGCACCGGCCAGTCGTCGCGCCCACCCGCAGGACACCGCAGTATTTCAACAGCGGTGCCTGAGGAGCACTCTTCAAACGATTTCAAAACGCCGCCGCCTCCGTCGCGGCGTCTGCGCAGTCATAGCAGCCGGGCCGGACTCGCTCCCTCGCCGCTTTCGATCTCGCGGTCAACGGGGCTTGGCATCGACGTGGCTTTGGTGCAGCCTAGCTCGCGCACTAGGCCTGCCGCACAGCGCCGCACCACAGTACCGCTCGGCAAAGCCAAGACTGCGGCGGCGGCCACTCCGCAAACGAGCCGTTTGCCGAGTAGCGGCGAGGTGCGTTACCGCCGGGAGCAAATTTCGGAGCGACAGCCTGGCAGCCGCTCTGTGGCCGCCGGCATGCCGCGGCGGCAGCGTGTGCGTTGTGCCAGTGGTGGAGCTACCTCTGCGCGGCCACTTCCCATCACCAGCGCTCTGCCTGCCGCATCGCAGCCCTCCCTGAACTTTTTGTCCGTCAGTTCCACGAGCGAAGCCGAGGGCCTCAACACCCATCACGCGCTGCAAAGCCGCCTCAGAAGCACCGACGACTCAGCCGGGGAGGCAGTGGGGCTGCATACCTCTCCAGAGGCGGTACCTGCGTCAGTTGCCTCCCATACACCATTGTACGGACGGGAAGGGGTGGCCGCATCGACATCGAGGGTTGCACTTGGAGATAGCACGCCAATGAACGGCCGGGCCAGCGGCACCGCTTCATACGCCTTTCCGCGCACACTAAGCTCGATGAATTCATCCCCTATACGTACCTCTTCCGAGGCGACGCCCACACTAGTGTCCACCGCCCCTCTCCAGAAGTCGATGCCGATTCTTGGGCTGCACAGCAAAAGTGCCTCAGGCCAGCAGGACGAAGATCACCCCGTTGGGGACCCCTCTGTCTTGCGCCAACCGAGTCGCCCTGTGGCGACTCACGAGCTGCCAGTCTCTACCGCCTCTTCGTGGAACCCGCCCATACCACCGATCGCCATACAGAGAAGGTCTATCCCATCTGTGGCCAGCATCACCGGCAGCTCGCATTGCTCCACACTGACGGAGGCCGCCGTCACGCCGCCAACGGTAAGCTGCTTGAATTGGTCGACTGCCGGTAGCACCACGGACTTCTCTGGGTGCTCTCCCACAACGCATACCAAGTCGCTCGCCTCCGGGCTGCGATCCGTTAACGCGCTGTCCCTCACCGTACTCGACGGTACTCATCACGAGGCAAGCGCGACGCCGGCGCCGAGGGCAGCAGAAAATGACGGCGGCGCACCCGAACTTGTCGGGCCACATTCCCTTGGCACGCGGGTGCTCTCCCACAACCCTGTCGTTGCCGATACACGCGGTGCGGCTCTCACGCTTGCGTCGCACGCTGTTCCAGAGGCGGTGCCCATAGGCCACGCGCCGGAGCAGCACCTACAGCGCCCCACCCTGCCATTGCCCGCACATGTAGTGAAGTCGTCGGCTCCGTTGCAGCGCGTCTCACCGAGTTCGGCCGCGGCTTATGGCGCGCCTCTGCGCTCAAAGCTGACGAGAGAGGGTCTAATGGGTGGCGGTGCCGCAAGAGGGACCTTAGTAGGCTGCGGCGACACCGCGCCAGCCTTTTGCTCCCCGAATCCCACTCGCCCGCCGCGCTGCGTGACAAAGTCATCCGAGCGCAATGGGCCTCAGACGCCCGCCACGACTGCCTCCGTGCCCGGAAACGCCGCTGCCGTACCCCCCACCAAATCGCCTGCCGAAATGCTCGCGGAGGAGCTTGCCAGACGTGCCCTTAAGGAACGTCGCCGGCGGGAGCTCTACGCATGGAATGAGCAGCTTCGATCGCAGGACGAGTGCTCCGTTCAAGACGCTGTCTGACGCGAACGCGCACGACCATGGCGCGCGTCGTCTGCCGCATCGGTGACTTTCCCCCTGCATTCGCGTCGCTCCCTCTCCCAATCTTTCGTGACGAGGCCGCGGGCGACGCCCTCTGCCTTCGCTGAGATCTTCCGATTGAGCGCCCTGCGAATGCACATTTCTCGCGCCCTCACGGAACTCGTCGTTGCACGCATGACGTCGGGACACCACTGACTAGAGCTTCGATGTGAATTGGTGGCACTCCGCTCGACCAGCCCCAACTGCAGAGCAACCCAGAAAAGAGGCAGCCTGTGCCATGGGCGCACATTGGGGCCTCAGCGACGGCCGTGGGCAGCGATGCTGGTGCGCGCCCCACCTGGTCGGTGCAGCTTCGCTTCTGCGCCTCGTTTGGCTACGCTACACGCACGTAAGGGGCACCGCTGCACCAGCATTCGCCCAGGAGCTGCACAGCAGCGGCGAACGCCTCTCCCCAACGATGATTTCTCGCGAAGTCTGCCCTTCAGGTTGCCGACTGCTGCGTTTTCTCCATCGCCTTCCCCTTCTCTCCCAGAAGTACGCGCCGCACCGCAGCCAAAGCCGAGCCCACTGCTTGCGAGCCCCTCCCCCCCTCCCTCTCTCCCTTTTAGACACACACACACACACACAGCTGACTCCCCCTCTCTGATTCCTCTAGTGCCGTTCCCAGCGGAACTCTTCTTCAGATCCCAACGAGATGGGTGATCGAGAGGGGTGCGCTTACCACTGAGGCAGCCGCCGCTGAGACAACAACGGTGAGCGCAGCCACATTGTGCTTGCAGGCCCGATATCAGACCACGTCGTGCACGGCTGGTACCCGATCGCCCCCACCCCTCTCTCTCGGCTTCACTCTTTGACGCCTTAAAGCGGCCCCTGTTGAGCGCCGCTGCGGCACTGCCGCTTTTTCGCTGTCCGACGTTCTCTTCCTGTGGATACTGTGCCCATGGACGCGCTGCCGGTGAGGAGAGAAGATAGTGAGGGTCCGACGCTTGCCGCGGCGCCTTCGTCTGTACTTTATACCGATCCGGTGACGCGCAGCGCGGAGGGCGACGCTATCGAAATCGCCGACATGGACATGAAGGATTCCTTCTCCACCGGGCTAGACGGCCGTGACATGTTCGTGGAGTCGGGGTGCGTCTTGAGCGAGGAAGCGATGCCGCCATGTATGTCGGCGCCGTACATGGAGGCTCTGTTCAACACAGACCCTCGCATCTCATTTGACGCGCTCCACATTGGGGCCTTTCACGCCATCGAGGAGCGGGAGGGGATGAGACGCTCGCTCTACGACTCTGCCTCTTGGTGCTTGCCTCCCACCGAACTCGTGGAGCAGCCAGCGGGTGACGGGGCACCCTTCTTTACAGTACCATTGATGCACCCAACAGTGCGCGCTCGGCCACCACTCGAGCGAGGCGATCGCGAAGTGGATGGACTTCTTTCGCACCCCACCAGAGAAGCGCTGACCGCTGCGATGGGGGCTGACATGATCGAGCACCTCCGCTTCAGTCGAAGCACTGACGCCATGCGACGACGGCGCTCAAAACGGCGGCGATGAGGGTTAGTCTGCGACGGCAGCACCTTGGCAGAGCATCACAGCTGCGTCTCTGCGTGTCGCTGGAGAACGGCGTCCTTGCGGCTTGTGCTTGCTGCCGAGAATGCGTGGACATATCACTGCCGAAGGGAGTGCAATGAACAGAGAGGGGCTCATGCCAGATCACTTCCCCCTCCCAAGGCCAATAGCGCGCGTACGCTCTGAGATCTGTTCGATAAGCTCCATACGGGGGATTTTCTCGCCGCTCCCTCTGCCATACCGCACTTCTGAGTGGTGTCACGGTGCTCGCCGGCCGCTCTCTGTGCGCACTGCTTGAAGAGTGATGCTCACCGCTTTCGCTCTCTCACCTCATTGCGCCTTTTCCTCTCGCACACGCCTACTGAAATGCGCCCCATCTCCTCCCATATGTACACACACACACACACACTTACAGAGACGGCGAGAGACCGACAGACAGACGCCTATCCACTGCAGAGAAGGCGTGCAAAGTTACTCTTTCTGTGTTGCTTCCAGTGCTTTCAGCTGAGGTCATGTCGGCTGCACCCGATGCAGTCTCCGCCCAAGGAGAGACGATGCTGCAGCTCCGCCTCAAAGGCAACGCCTGCTTCGTGGACGACCCGGCGGAGGCAGCGGAGTACTACATACAAGCCGTGCAGCTTTACGAGCAGCGGCACAACAGAGACGCTGCGTGCACGCTAGACGAATTCACCAAGAGCGCCGGCAACGCGCTCACATGTCTCTTCAAGATGGGAGAGACGGAGCGGTGCGCTGCGTTGGCGACGCGGGCGCTCGCGTGCAACCCCATTTTAGCAAAAGCGAACGCCTTCTACGGACTTTGCGCACTGCAAGACCCTTCCGTGGACATTGCGAGCGCCGGCTGCGGCAGCGCTGGGGCGGCCGCGCTCGTGCACCTCTGCCGCGCCATCTACGAACTCCCGTCAATGGAGGTGAGCACGCGCGACTACGTGGATCAGGCGCTCACTCGCCTCATCGCAGAGCATGTTAGTGGGACCGAGGCGTTTTTGCAGTCGAAGGAGCCCGGTGTGCGGCTGTTTCGCGGACCCTGCGGGGTCAGCGTAGAGGCAATACGCACCATCCCCCCCTTCGTTATAGTAGCAAGCCTCCTCAGCCCCTTTTCCGTCGGTGTCTTCGAAGGTTTCGCTGGACAAGGATGCTGCGTGGAGTGCAGCAAGGCTTTTGGATTCGACGATGCTGAAGCGGCGGCAGAGGCGCTGAGTGAGGATGACAGTGACGGGAAGGACGTCAATAGTGAGGGCAAGAAGGCATCCGAGAAAGAGAGGAAGTCGCTGACGTGCACCACATGCCACATGGTGGCTTATTGCTGTCCTGCGTGCGCCGATGCACACCGGGAGCAGCACGAGAAGTTCGAATGCGCGTGGATGAGGCGACTCTCAGAGATGATGGGGGGCATCGAAACGCGCCAGCTCGACGTGCCGGAGCAGTTCTTCGAGCTAGCATACCACTGTATCACAACTCTCGCCGGGATTAAGGCGAAGCGCGAGGGCCACGAGCGCGTCCTCTCACTGACTTCTCATGCCAATGAAGTGATTCAATCGCTGTACCCGATCGGCCCCCTTATCTGTGACCTTTTCAAAGGTGAAGAGGAGGCCGCTACTCTGTACACAATCATTGGCGTACTGCGCTGCAACGCGCTGGAGGTGGCGGACCGCAGCGGGCTCGGCGTGGCACAGGCGCTGTACTGCGGCAGCGAAATCACATCATTCTTCAACCACTCCTGCACCCCCAATTGCGCGATTGACACGGTGGGGCATGCCATCATCACCACACGCACCGTCCACATCGGCGAGGAGCTGACCATCGCCTACATCCCGCAGTTGTACTGGCCAACGCATCTGCGCCGTGAGCGTCTCAGTGAATGCTTCTATTTTGTTTGCCGCTGCCCGCGATGCCAGAAGGGCGACAAGGAGCCGTTTGAGCGTGCGCTCAGCATGGAGCGGCCTCACGCACCGAAAGACGCCACCAAACATCTTCACCCCAAAGTGCAGATCGCCTGCGCGACGATTCGCTCGCGTATGGCAGCCGACGTGTCGCAAAAGGACGCCGACGAGCTGAGCAAGCTGCTGAGCGACTTGTTAGAGCAGCTATTCCCCTTTCACTATCTCTGCCATGAGGTGCGTAACTGCCTCAGCTTCGTTCACGCGGTCCTCGGTCAGACGCGGCAGTGCCTCTGCAGCTGCCTGGACGAACTTCTGCTGTGGGAGTGCCTCCTGCCCGGCGGCCTGCCGGTGAAGAAGATGAAGATTCAGAACGCTTTAGAGTGTGTGCAGGATTTGGGCGCCGAGGTGAGCAGCTGCTCTTCTGCACTGCTCCCGCATCTCTCGCGCTTGGCGCTGGTGTACGACGCCGATGGACCTCTTTGAGACGCACAAGGGAGGGGGGCAGTCGCTTCTAAGTAGTACTGCTTCGGACTGGGAGTACAATACACACAGGAGCATAAGCGAGAAGGTGGGAGAGGGGAGCTGTGGGTGACATTACCAGACTTACACACACACACACACAACTTTGCGGCTTTGTGTCGCGGCCGGCGGTGCACTGAGCGCCTGTACTTCTGCCTGCGTACATTTTTTTGCCCCCCCCCTCGTGCACTGCAGCGCCTTCAACGGAAGCTTGCAGGCTTTCGGAGTAGCGCCTACTCGTCACGCACTCAGAGAAATTGTGGCCCCCTTCGCACAGAACCTCTTGCGCAGCACTAATAAGCTCAACAAAACATTCAAAGACGCTCCCACGAGACGGGAAGAACCGCCCACTTGCCCATTGGAGAAGGCCTGCACTCCAACGCCTCGCAAGACATTTCCTGCAACGCCACTGTCAGCGCCAGGTGCCTACGGGGGTGTGCACACAGGTGCTTCTGCCTTTGCTATAGGACGCTGTCTCCCTGCAGTGCGCCTCGTGCTCTTCTCACTCCCTTCCTCGCCATCTTCCCCCAACGCTCCTCCTCTTGACGAAAAGGTTCAACAACAGCCGCGCGACTTCCAATCCTTATCTTTGCGTCCGTCCTCCGCGCACGTTACGAGGATGCCTGTGTCTGTGTCCGCGACCGCGCCATCCAGAGATGCTCCAGCAGCGCCAGATGCACAGATGTTTCACTCACTTCCCATTCGAACAGACTTTGAAGGTGTCACAGATGTGTGCGAAAACTTTACTGCTGCGATGACGCGCGGCCCAAATGACGGCCTCTGGCGTGCAACGTTTCGGGGCCGGGCACTGCTGGGAGAGGATGTGCACCTGCCCGAGGGCTACGCTATTTCCTTGACGACGATCGCCACGAAGGAATCGCTCTGTCCGGCATCCTCCGCTTCTTCGTCCCCTTTCCCCTCCGCGCGCCCAACCGCCGAGGCTGATGAACTCGAGACATCCACCCAGGTGTCCGTCGAGGCATGTGCGCCTCGTTACATGGTGTGGGAGCACGACAAAGCACCGACCACTGCTGCTGCAATCTCGCAGTGGATTACACTAGCGCAGCTGATCCATACCCCTTCTGAGTGAGTGCTGGGTGAGGCAGGGACTTCGCGTTACCCCTCCCCCCTCGAACTGCGGCAGTTGACTGTGGCCCACGGCTGCTGCGGCGCGTGTGAACAAAAGCTGCGTAAGAGCAGCCGCCTTCCAAGCGAGGCAACGGCGCCGAAACGCTGATGCGATGACGGCCACTTCACGCACACGGAGGCCGGCTGGCGGTGACCATTTCCTCATTTGCCGCCTATCTGTGAAAGCGACACCGTCAATGGTGCGTGCGCTGTCGATTGTTTTCGGCACTCGTATCCGACCAGCATGGCCCATTCCTGTCCAGACAGTCGCGACATGTAAGGCACATGCTCTCTCTTTCTCTCTACACTCATCTCGCCTTCCCACTTTCGCTCGTTGTTTCGCCCTCCGCCATGTGTAACCTCACATTCACCTTGGGTTGCTCTTCACCTGCCGCTAACTGGACGTGGAGCTGCCTGCATTTCTTCTCGGCTTTTCGCCGCCGCTATTGTGGCTCAGCGAGGACTGTCAAGGGAGCAGAGAACGGAAAAGCGGGGAGAAGAGGGGGTGCTGGAGCCACCAGAGAATACGGTGAACGCGTTCAGCGCATCCGCTAGAAAGCCTCGCTGTGGTTGCCGAGTTGACCTAGCTCTACAACCTCCCGTGGTGTGCGCGGTTGGTCTTCCACAGAAGCCCCCCCTTCCCCTTCCCCGCTGGTTTCCACACGTAGTGCCACGCACGACATATCTGACAGCGCGCCTTCCTCTATGGCGGCCTCCGTGGACGGGTCAGAGCTGCAGCAGGCACTGCGAGGCCGTGTGCCGTACCACCTGCTCCCTGCACCGCTGCAGCAGCGCATGACTCCCCACGACTACCAAACCAAAACGATTCATCACGCCATTCTGCGCGGGCACGCGTATGACCGGCTGCCAGAGTTTGTGCGCGCAGCAGTGAGGGAGGAGGCGTATTATCAGGAGATGGTGAGATACGCCGCGGAGCAGCTCCAGCTGTACCCGTACGTGCACCAGAGGAGTGTCGCCTTGTACACGAAGGAAACACCGCTGTCGTACTACACCGGTATCTTTGCTGAAATGCTCAAGCAGGAGCAGAGCTACCACCGCCTCCCAAACTTCACCGCCATAGACGCGCTCAACCTCCTCGGCATCGGGCGAAATCAATACTTGCAGCTTACGAAAGAGGTGCGCAGTAAGCTGCGCTGGCACGTTAATCGCACCTACGTCAACGAGTACCTGCCCAGCGCGCTCTTGCCATCTGTCACGGTGGACCCCTTCTGGGCCATTGGCACGGTCGACTACGCGGCAGATGTGCTGAAGAAACGCTCCCAGGAGCTTTATTCGGAGGATGTGGCTCTGTATCGCATGCTGCTCAGCAAGGGTACCGCCTTTGTGCGGCCCGAGATGCTGACTGCCTTACGGGTGCCGCAGTCTGTCTTTGCAAAGGACACCGTCTACATGTATGAGTTGCCCCAGGAGATGGTGCGGCGGCTGTACCAGCGCGGGCTGGTGCTTGCGACATTCGACGTCTCGCCAGATGCTTACGTTGTAGTGCCGCCGCCATGTGGCAACTTCGTGATGAACCGCACGTCTGACGATCCACAGGAGCAGCTGCTCTACCGCTTGCTTTCCACCATAGACGATCGCACCTCTATCGGCCTGCTGGCGCAGCTCCTGATGCTGGACGAGGAGGACGTGTGCAACGCAGTACTACTGCTCCTGCGGCTGGGGCTTGTGGAGTGGAAGTACCCCTCGCTGCCACCGGGGCTGGATGTCGCTACACTCGACGGGGTGCATCCCAGCTGGCAAGAGGAAGTTGCCTCCCGCGTCATTGCCTTTACACGCCACCAGCTGCAGAGTTCGATGACCTGCGTCACGGAGCACGGCGATACCGCTGGTAGGTCTGACGCTGGCCACCCTGCCAGTGGTCAACACCCGTCGAAGCGCATTGCCCTCCTCTACGATGCTACGCTGACGGGCTTCCTCATGATGACAAACCTTAGCCATGATCCGACGTTCAAGCAGCAGGCAGTGATGCTGTTCGAGGTGGGGAAGATGCCGTACGAGATGGTGCCTGCCTTTCTGGCGCTGCTCGATCGCGTTAATTGGCATGAGATGGAGAGGTTCGGTGGTGAGGCGAAGAAGTACATCAACAGTGTGATGTGCGTGCGGCGCTTGCTCCGTGCGCTGTGCGAGGTGGTCGGGCCTGATGGGGCTCTTGGGGTGGATCTCCTCAAGATCGAAGCGCTTAACGAGCTGGAGGCGACGACGCGATACTCGGTGCTCGGGCGAAACTACTGGGCATACGTAATCACGGCTCCCGTTTCAGTTGCACCCCTCATCGACATCGAGCTCAGCTGTGTCTACGGCAGCACAGTCAGTTTTATGACTTCGCCGTGGATGCTGCTCTTTCTCTACACGAAACTGCGTCGCGGGCCTCCATCGCTGCTGCTCCCGTTCGGAACGTTGCTGCATTGCTGGCCGCCGTTCCTGGATGAGCTCGAGGAGGCTTCTGAGAGAGAGGTGATCGCGGAGGCGGGATCGCCTGCTGTGGTGGGGTACAACGTGATCATGCGCCAGCAGGCCATGACGCTCGATGCGGAGGTCAGCCACACGGACCTCAGCAGCTCGCTGCTGCTGCTGAATGAGGTGACTTCCACGGCACCGGTGTTTGTGCAGCAGGTAGCGCGTATTCCGCTCGTCCTGCACAAGGACGGTAGTGTGGCAGCCCACACTGCGTATCAGCACCTCGAAGTTGCGGTGCCTTTTGTGGTGTCGCAGGCACAACTGTATCAGCTCGTTGAGGCTTCTATCGCGGCGCATCATCCGTCTGCGTCGACTGTCACTCTTATCGACGACGCCCATGCAATGTGGAGCCTCTTGACCGACAGCGTCGCCGCCCTGCGGCTGCAGGACTCCCTTGGCTACCTCACCTTCACCCTTACGTATGAGCACCTACCAGCGGCTGATGGTGCCGTCTCCTCAGAGCTCTGCTGTCAGCTGCACACCGTGTACATTGTGGATGTCGGCCTCGGCGTCCCGCTCACCCACGTCGAGGCGTGCCAGCTGCTTGTTGATGCGATTCCTCGCTTGCTCAGTGAGGGCTGCAGTGAGCGCCACAACGCCGCCATGCGGGAATGCGTGACTGAGTTCGGCGCTTTCCTCGAGCGGTACTCCACCCTCACCCGCGCCGTGCACGCGAAGATGACGATTCAGTCGACTACCACCATCGGACCCGTGACGCAACTTCACTTGCGCAAGGTCGGCGGTTTCGGCGGTGCTCCTTATCCGGCGACCCTACTGTCTTTTGATGGTACGTCCCTGAGTGTCACGGACGACGCCGATCCGCTCTCAGAGCAGTGGTGAAGAGAAGTGTGCAGCACTGCTTCCGCTTCCCATTCGTGGCTGCCTCGATTCTGATATTCTGAGAGTTGCCCGCGCTGCTGCACGCCAGGGCCGTCACGCACTAACCGCTGATACGCTCCCTGCTACTTCCCCGCCAATGCGCGGGCGGCAAGAAAGTACGCAAAGCCCACAGTATCGACGTGCATCCAATGAGGTCATCAGGCTCCCCCATCTCTCGGTCCCCTCTCGGCAACGGTGAAGTAGATGTGCCCCTTTCTATCCGCTGCCGAGGTGATCTAATGCCGCTACTGCGCTTGGTCGAGTGCGCGGTACCCCGGTAACGCGCTGCTGTTGCAGTCTTCTCGGTCTCGCTCATGCACCCGAGTGATGCCCCCTCAGCCGTCCAAGGAACATCTAACTCGCGTGCCTGGCGATGAATCGCACGCGCCCTCTTTCCCATTGTCGCCATGAGCATCTCCTCGACCTTCCAGCTCTCCTGCCCACCTCTTCTCTCGTTCTGCCCACACCCCCTCCCCCTCCTCAGGTGTCGCTGCTACGCCGTGACGAGACGACAGCCTCCCCGCTCACTCCTCTGTCAACAGGTTCTCGCCTGTCTCCATCGCCCCTATCGAAGGGGGTCCGCCCAACCACGCGCTAGCTGCTTTTCGATAAGTCGTGCGCGCCTGAACATCTCTCTGCCTCTGTTTCTGTCTTCCTCCTCCTCCCCTCTCCAACGATCGCTCGACTTCACGGAAGGCCAGGCATAATGCGGGCGGAGGAGGCAAGCCATTCCGCCTTACCAGTGGAGGCGTATCGGGTGGTGTCCCTCGGGGGCCCCATCCCATACAAGGTCGAGTCTATCACGACATATGGCACGCTCGTGATGGTGGGCACCAGTGACAGCAAGGTGGTTGCGTACCGAGTTGAAGCATGCGAAGGGAGCACCACTTCACTGACACTGTTGCAGGAAATCACAGATTGCCGGAGGCATGCCGTGCGGCAGCTGACTGTTGTCGCTGCGCGCCGCCTACTTGTGCTCGTCGGTGACGTCATTGCTGTCTACCACATCCACGACGACGCGGCCTCCTCTGCAAGCGGGTTCCAGCTGCGAGACGTCACGGCCATCACAGGACTCAAAGACATCGTCGCTTTCCACGTAAAGCAGCAAAAGGGCCTCATCTCCATGGCAGTGCTGCAGCGCAAGCGTGTCGCCCTTTACGAAGCCTCGCACACACATCTCGACTTTTTGCTGAAGGTGACGGTGCCGCTGCCGGACGGGATCAAGACGATTAGCTGGATGGGACGCAGCATTCTTCTCGGTGGGCGCAAGGAGTACTTTCTCTACAACACTTCCACCGCTTCCACATCCGTCCTTTATCCAACGCCGCGGTCAGGTGCGACGCCGTTGGTGCTGCCGATGACACCGGTACCCGAAATCCTCGTCGCAAGCGATGGAGGGGGACTGCGTGCACTCCTGTACGACGGCAGCGAGGTGCCCGGCGACTCGCGTGTTTTATGGGCAACACCACCGGTGGAGATGCGTTACGAGTACCCGTATGTCGTCTCGTACCATCCGTCAGCTCCGCACCACACTTTGCAAGTTCGCCTTCCTCTCCTCGCCACCCTGGAGGGCGCCACCGCCCACCCGCAGAGTTGTCTCTGCCAGACGGTCGACCTCCCAAAAGTCACCAAAATAGCGCAGTGCCATTGGGTCGACTACGACTGCGCTATGCCCTCGAAGGCAGAACCGCCGGATGTGTTTACGCACTTCCCCATTGTCGTCGCTGACGCCGACCAGCACCTCTACCTGCTCGCGCGCACTTCAGTGGCTGCTCAGGTGGAGGCCCTCGCCGCTGCAAAGCTGTTCGCCGCCGCCGATCTACTGTGCCGCCTCTGCCCTCACGAAGTCCCGTCACCCACGCTGCGGCGCATAGTCACGGCTGGGGCGTTGGAGAAGTTTATTCACCAGAAGGACCACGTCGGCTGCTTTCGAGACCTCGGCTCCGTCGATTCTGACCCACGCATAGCGATTCAGCTTTTTCCGGGATTCGCGCGCCTCAGCAATACCGCACCGAGTTTTCCGACGCTTCCTGTCGAGGCGCCTGCTGCCGTTACAGTGGCGGCTCTTCCTGCGCTTGTCGACTATCTGCAGGCGCAGCGCTCCTCATTGATGGTGCTGAGCGGCAGTGCGCCCTCTCAGCTGGTGCAGTCGCAGCTGGAGGCTGTGGACAGGGCACTGATCATGTCCTTCTGCGTCATGGAGAAAGAGGAGGCGCTTCTGGCTTTGCTGTGTGGCGAGAACGCGTGCGACGTGGCAGATGTAGAAGCCATCCTTCGTGAGCATCGGCAATGGGTCGCCCTCACAGTACTGCTGGAGGCACACGGCCAATATGAGGAGGCGCTGTCGCAGCTGCGACACCTCGCAAACTTGAGAGAGGGAGCATTGGAGCTGCCGCCGTCCTCTCTCGGAGTGCTTCGGGAGCTGTTTCAGCGACACCCCCTCTCTGCCGCGAGAGGGGACGACTTCCTTGCACAAAACACTGTACGTGAATGGGTGACCTCCTGCTCGTCTGCGCATTCTCTCTCCGCTGCAGACACACACACAACGTGTACGATTGCAACGGCGGCGATGACTGCTCTGAATTTTCTTCGGCGTCGGTCGCTGGCTCAGTGCCCTCGACTGTTTGAGCAGCACTCGTGCTGGGTACTCGGTGCAGTGCCGGCTGACAGTGCCGTCTGCATCTTTTTCTCCGACCAGAATGTCCACAACTATGGCGCGGCACTACAGATACTAAAGGCTTACCCCGAAGGCCCACGCACCACGCCGAGGTTGCTGCTTGTTGTCGAGTACATTTTTCAGCTTCTCGCAGACGCGCGAGTGCGGGTGACGGAGCCCGCGGTGTACGAGAACTATTGGAGAGGGCTCGGCGAGTTGCTCTTCACCTCCCCAGCCGCAGCCGTCACGGAAGCAGGAGAGCGCCAGCGCCTCCGAAGTCGCCTCCGTGAGTTTCTCTTAACTTCACCGCATGTGAATCTTGAGTCAGCTGAGGCGTACTTTGCTGCGCCGGAGATCCGATTGGAATGCGTGCAAGAGCGCGCTGCCGTGCATCGGCGCAAGGGGAGCCACCGGGCGGCCATCGCAATGTTTTTAAGCGAATCCCAGTGCCTGGCGGACGCAACCTCCTATGCTAGCAGTGTCTATGCTGACGGCAGCAGCGACGCCTTCACAGCGCTTCTGGAGGCGCTACTAAGACCCGCCGCCGGCGCGCCGCGGGTGTCGGAGGCTCTCGAGATCATGAACACGTGCGACGGCATTGACGCTGTCGCTGTCCTGCCAATGCTGCCAGATGATATGCCGTTTTCGCGTGTGAGCGGCTTTCTTCTGCACGCGCTACGCGCCACCACGGCAATGTATCGTACATCAGCAGTGTACAGTGGCATCTTGAAGGCAAAGAGACTCCAGGGCGAGGAGAGCTGCGTGCGCCTCTCCTCACGTGCGGTCATCCTCGAGGAAGGGATGGTGTGCCCTGTATGTCAGCGCCGCCTTCGCCCTGACATGGTGCTCGCAGTGTATCCCAACAATGTCATACTGCATCAAAGCTGCGCATTGGACAAGCACGTGTGTGCCGCAACTCTTCGTGACTACCGCTGCGACGCGTATGCGGCTCTCGAGGACTTGTGAAACGGCCCGGGCAAGACCTCTGCGGCAAACGCTTTCGTGAAGCAGTAGAAGAGAGGAAAGGGCGTTGGGGGCTCGGGATGAGTGCGTGCGACGGCCCCACTGCTGCCGCCTGTGCGCGCTCATTGCCTGAATGTCGGCGGCCTACCACCACAATGGGCTAGTAAATACAGATTGGCGATAAGTGCGACACACCCCTGCGGCGCCTGGCGGCGCTTTGTGTTCCTGTGATGGATAGACTGTCTGCCCATTGGCTAATGTGTGCTTCGGCGTAGCTCACAACACTCTGGTGTGGCCCTTCCTATCCAGTGCCGCCCATTGGCGGCTCTCAGCGCAGTATGCGAGTCGGTCCGTCTGTGCGTATGCGCCAGCGCTTCTGCTGCTCTCTTACTCTTCTCCTCATTGCTACCATATAGTCGCAGCAAACGTTGGCGTGGCAGGGTTGTTGCGTCGTTGTCTGTGGCGGCGTTCCGTGTGGGTATCCTGCCTGCGATTGGGCCGCGCCGACACAGCGAAACAAAGCCACGGAATAGAGGCCGACCGCCGCCCTTTTCTCGCGTTTCAGTGGTGGCTGCCCCCTCTCTTTCTCCTTGCGTTGCTGCTCTCTCTCTTCCGCTGTCAGCATTACTGGAAGATCTTCTGGGACGCCCCCCCACGCTCTCTCTCATGTCTGTACGGCTCTGACACCCACGCCTTTCCCCTTTCCCCCGTAGCCCGGCGTGTGAAACATTCGCCGCATTGCCGTTGTGCTCTCTGTTGCACCCTTGGCCACCACCCTTCGCTCCTCTTCAAGTCTACTTTTTTTTTTCGCTTCTCCCGAGAACCTCCGCGTCTTCACTCGACGCATACGCGCCGGTGCAGAGGTGCGAACCGTAGCGGAGCGTCTCTCTCTGCTCGCATGGCAGTCATGACCAGCCGTCTTGACGCATTTGTTAAGTCGATTATCTTTCCTCGTCCCAAAGCTGCCACGTACGACACCTCCACCCGGCCCAACAAGCTCGTTCACATCCCCCTTGTAGACCCACGCCAGCACGTAGAAAACGGCCTCTTCACCTACGGCTACTTGCTTGTGAACTCCAAGGCGACGCACGTGCTCTTGTACGCTCACCCCAATGCCGTGGACATCGGGATAGCCTATAAAGAGCTCCGCTACGTCAGCAGAGAGGCATCCGTGAGTGTGCTGCTGTTCGAGTACTCGGGCTACGGTCTCACCCACACGCCCATAACGGAAGCAAGCATTCATCAAGACACACTATCTGCCTACCTTTTCCTGCGCCGCTACTTTGGCGTGCCGGCGAACCGGGTAATCCTCTGTGGGCGCTCTCTCGGAGCCTCCCCTGCCGCGTTCTTGGCTGCCTTCTTGCCTCCGCTCCTGTGCCCCTGCCTCCTGATTCTCCAGTGCCCCTTCACCGCGCTCAGCGAGTGCATCAACGAGTTCTCGCAGAATGCCGTGTCCATAGCGAATTTTCTTGGGTACAACTGGTTTCGCACGATCGACATCATTACAGACGTGAGTTGCCCGGTCGTACTTCACCACGGTACCCACGATACAACGGTGCGCATCGATCACTCCTACACCCTTCAGCGGGCCCGCGACACCGCTGCGAAGCCATGCGTCACATACCTTTACCAAGAAGACGGAAAGGGTCATAACAACCTCAGCTCCGCCACGCTGGTGCGCATTATTAGAGAGCGGGTTGTCACGGAGTCTCTGCTGCCGTTGTCGCTACACCCCTTCAGAGTGTTCTTGGCGCACGCGCCTGTGTACGAGCGGCTCTTCTGCGACAACAGCGGGTCAGGCTATGCGACGCTGAGCGACGCTGTGGCCTCGTGGCCGGCAAAGCTGTCTCTCCACGTTTGCGCGCCGCCACTGGATCAGCTGTACGTGCTGCTGACAGCAAGCGTATGTGCCCTAATGATGGAGTGCGCGCGTGCGTGGCAGGTCTACTGCGCGCTCATCAAGCAGAATATGTGCGGCAAAGCGGCGCACGAGCGCTGCACCAAGGACGCATTTATTCGGCGGTTCCTAGCGTGCCGGGGAAGCCCCCTTGCCATTCACATCGCCGTGGAGAGCTTGGGCTCAACAGAAGAGGTGCGATGTTTCGGCTTCGCCACCTGCCGTGAAGCGGTGCTCCACGCACCGGCTTTTTACCTGACCAACAGCAATGGGGCGCTGCTGAGTGTGCTCGAAATCGCCGTGACGCCGGGGTTGCTGTCTTGCATCAGGCGCTGCCTTACCACGGCTCCTAACTTGCTAGAAGACAGCGAGCTTCCCTGCTTCGTGCAGCAGGATATGGTTGGCGCCGTGCAGCTCGAGTGCGAGCGTGCTGTGGCCTTCCTTCCAGATGAGGACAAGCAGCGCCTATGTGCCTTACTGAAGGACATGGATGCCGGATTCAGCGACAATCTCACCAATAAGGCGTATGAACGCCTGCGGCGCTCCCCATCCGCGTCATCCCAAATGAGTTCGGAGTCTTTTGAAGAGCTGCGAGAGTGGCTGCGACCGTGGACCTGCACGGACGGGGCAGCAGTACACGCACTGGCGCAGGAGGTGCCGTGGGACGACTACCTGTTGCGCGGTCGGTCCATTGCCCGACAGAGGGTGCTTAGTGAGAGCATGAGCTGGGACCAGTGCTGTCAAGCCATGGAAGAGAGTGAGGTGGTCTTGCAACTCTATATGCTCTTTCAGGACATGTCAGCGCAGTATCTGCGGCCCACGTTTCACTCTCGCGCCCGCATGAGGACTCTGAACGAGTGACTGCGGTGATCTGCTCGTTCTGATAACCATCACGCTGCCGCCAGCACCATCTCAGTTTTCGTTTTGTCTCCGGGGAGCACCATCGATTCCTGCTTCGCGACGCCGACGGACTGCCGCGTGTCGCGTCAGGACTCACCGCCCTGGCAGCGGGTAACTTCGAAACAGCGCACACGCCGTCTTCTCTCAAGTGCGCTGCCCGCGGAGACTTGAGCGTCGGCAGACATGTTCTGCACTGGTGAAGTACTGTCGAGAGGTGCGGCGAAGGCGAGAGTTACGTTGGTTCACTGCGGATCGTGTCGACGATTCAGCCAATGCACCCGCCCCCGGGCGCCGTTCGCATGAGGGCTGTCAGGCCGGCGCTGTGCCCGATGCGCAACGTGAGATGGGCAAATGCAATCTGCCGCTTTCTGTGCGCTCTCCTTTGCTTTGTTCTTCGTGGTGGCGGCCGCTACTGCCGCGCAGATGTGGGCCTACAGAAAATTTTTTTCTCTCGCTTGCTCGATGCTCGTGTGTCAGTGTCATGGATCGCGTTCTCCGAGCGCCTGTGATTCCTCTTCAGATTGGGAGCGGAGCGCTTCCGTGAGGTATCGCCTTATGTGTTTTCCTTCTTGACGTCGTTTGGTCGCGACGTTTAGTAGTGGTCTGAGACTCTTGGAACGGTTGTCTGCATCGCATCGTCGACCGCGGTGTGGTGCCCATTGCACGCCAGTAAAACAGAGGGAGCCAAGACGAAGGGACGGGTGGCTTGTGGTATTCGCTTACTCCTGCTTTGCACGTGGTGGCCCACCGTCGTACAGGACGCTCTTCATGCTGAGTAGATGGAGTCCCCCACATCATCATCAGAGAAATATCGACGTGCTGAGAAGGGGCACCGCTCTGTGCTCAGGGGACGAAAGACTGCAAAATCGGTCCCTGCTCTCGTTGGTTCGCTCTGAGGCTGCTCGAAAGGCACGCCAGATACGTTCTTCTCTGCAGGGATTCGCGCCGTTGACCCATGCATCTTCATCGAACACGCCGTTGGGGCCGTACATAGGATTGTTCCTTCGCGATGCGTACGTCTATGCTGCAAGAATGGCAAGCAAGCAATGATATCCCCCTCACCATACCCACCGTCTCCCTCCCGGTTTGCTCCCCTGCCTACTTCGCCACGTCCCCGCTCGCATGTGGGCATCCTGACAAGGTGCACAGACACCCCAAAAAGGTGTGCACACATGAGGGCTCTGCTTGCCGGGCTTTCGCCTTCTCCGGATATCGTCGTTGGCGCCCTCTCCCCTGCAGACCTGTGCCAACATTTGCAAACAGTGGAGCCGAACGAGCGCAGGCGACGCTTCCTACAGAAACGGGATCGCCTCTGAGGGGCACTCCGGTGATCGCCCGCACGCGTCTGGCCTTCGAATCGTTCCGTTGAATGACGACGCGAAGGCGCGTCCATTGCCGGTATTCCGTTTCTGCACCGATCTCTTGTAAAGTTCGCACGTCCTCGCCTCCCTGGGGTCTCTGCCTTGATGAACGCTACGCCAGCTCGTTTATATCGCAGGAGTCCGCATCCGCCGCCCCCTTCTCTCTTCTTGCCACCTTCCCTGCGCGCCCTTCCCCTCCCCCAGACGCACACACCCTTTCCCTCGCCTTCACTGTGCGCATGTGGAAGGCCGCTCTAGCGCCCGTTCAGAGGACGCGTAAGACTATTCTTCGACTCTTTATGGCTGTTCTGGTTGCCATGTTCTGAGGGTAGCCGGTGCGGAGCGCAGACAAGAGCACCGCCTGCATCCAACTTGCAGTTCCGCTGAAGAAACGATACAAGGTTGCAGGGCACGCTATCACGCACTTCGCATTTACAGTGCTGCGCCGCTTTTGTCATCTCCGCCGGCTACAGATGACTTGCCAAACAACAAAGACCCGTGGAGCAACTCTTGCGCTCAGCGTTCGTTGCCTCCTCAACCGCCCGAGGGCCCGGCGTGACGTGTGACGAGCGAGAAAGAGGCGCCCCTTGTCTCCATGGTGACGGAGTGGCTGCGAGGAGAGCGCATTGGGGCACTTTCGCCGTTGCGCACGCGCACCGTCTCTGCCCCCTTTTGCGGTACATTTTCTTCGTTTTGACGTCCGATGCCGTAGCGCGCGCACACGCACACACTCTGTGAGGCTGGCCGCTGTTGCGTCATTTCAGCTGTGCAACTCTGCGGGTGCCGACCTCTCATCCTCTGGCACGTCCTCTTCGCTCCGCTGCTCTTTTTCCACAACTCCTTCCACACTTGCGGATCTTTTTTCCGCTGATGACGGCTTTGCACACCGCTCCTGCCTCCTGCAGGCCACCAGCACTGTCTCCCTCTCTATTGCTTTCCTTCTTTCCTCGCCATTCTAGACAGATGTGAGAGCGAAGGGGGCCGGCAGCGTCACTCGGACAGCCGACCGGTACACCTTGGGGAAGCGTCTTGCAACGCTGCGCTTCACCGCACCTTTTCGTGTTCGACGCCCCGGCGGCTTCTTATTTACTTGCCACCTACAACATTGCCCCTGTTTGTGACGACCAGGATGACGACATCACGCCGTGGCGACTTGGATTCCGCATGTAGCCTTTCGTTCCCAGGCAAAAGTCTGCCTGGCCGAGGGCAGCCGAACGAGCGCCTCCTCGATCTCCTCACTCGGCCACCCGAGCGGGGCGGCTACGGCGGACGTCTGAACTACGCAGGATTTGTCAACTTGGCCGCGTCCCTAGGCTGGAACCAGGAAGATATGGACGACTGTTGGTATGACATTGTGATGGGTGAGCCGTGTGCCGAGACCGTGGACATGGCACGTGTGGCGGAGTGCGTGTGCAGCTACTGTCTTGCCTCCCCTCTTCCTATTCTGGAGCGCCACATTACCGCCCCGCCAGTGGCGGCTGAGCTGGCGACACCCCCGCGACGAAGGCACTCCTCCAACGAGCAAAACACAACAGTGCTTTTGTCCCCTCCTACGCCGACACCCCGGGAGGCGGAAGCTTTCGCGCCTATAGCCCCGGAGAAGAGCAAGTCAGAAGAGGTGAAGACTGCCCCAACGTCGCCACGAATAACTTCGCCGCCGCGGCGGCGCGCTGATATGAACGCCTTCCCTCGATACGCAGTGGAGACCCTCTCCAGCGAGCAAAAGAAAGCGGTCGTGACGCCGCGCCGCCACTCTCACAGAGCCCAAGGTAGGCCGAGCGCAGCGCGCCCTCCTCGACACGCATCGCCAGCCCCTGCGACACCCCGCACTCCCGCCCACGCCGATAACACCGTCTTCTTCCGCTTGTACGAAGAGGGAATGGAGCAACATCGGAAGCGGTCATCAGCAAAACCGGTAGACGAGGCGATCGCCGAGTGCACCTTCCAACCGCACATCACTCCATACACTACAAAGGCCCCTCATGCAAACTGTGTGCAGTACAATAGGCCGACACGGTCTTATTTCGCAAAGCTGACGGGACAGGAAGCTCAGCAGGATGCCGAGGGCAGTGCCCCAGAGACGCCGCGGGTGACTTACCATCCAGCCCCAGGGCCATCGCCCAGCGTACCGCCCGGCTACGTTGAAGGTGTGGCACGACTTCGGAGCTACATCGCGTCTCGCTACGCGCGTGCAAGCTTCGAGAGCAGCCTTCGAGGCAATTCTGCAGCCAACATCGCCAGTTTGGTCGAGGCGCCGATACTGCGGCTACCAGTCACTCTCAGCGGCGTCACGGATTCTGTCGATGTACGGCTCGCCTCTCCTCAGGCACGCATCTCCCTCAGGCGACGGCGTACCGCAGGCTAGGAGCACCTCACCTCCTGCCAGCCAGCCGAAGCTATCTCAGGCACCTTTCCCAGTCACGGTCAAGGGCTCGATCCAGTTGGTGAAGGCTGCGCGTATGACGAGTCGACCTTGCGAGTCTCTGTCTGTGTGTACGTGTGTGACGTTTCGTGCAGCTGCGTGGGCGTGTTTCCGTGCACACTTTCGTGGTTGCCCTCTTCTCCTCTCTTTTTAGACTGCGCGTTACGGTCGGAAAGGCGGAGGGCATCGCGGACAGCTCTGTCTCGCTCTCTCACTTTCTCGCTCTCTCCCTCTGTGCTCTCTTCTGCACTGCAGTCCGTGCCGGCTTTCTCCACTTCCCCTTTCAACAGTGGCTGTTTCCCTCGTCATAGACACATGTCGAAATACCCTGATCAGTCGGCTCTTCTCTCAGCTGTGACCAGCGCAGGTTGAGGGAGAGGACTCGGCTCGAGTAGGAGAGGGGAGCCGCTGATTCGCTCGCTTCCCATCACCAGCTTGCCACTGTAATCATGCCACGGTGCCTGTGATCCTCCCTCGCTATGTACCCCATCGTCACTTCAGCACTTTCAGTGCGTAGTCTCTCTTTGAGCTCACGTCTGCAGTGCACCCGATTTGTGGGGCTTCTCCCCTCCCCTCACACTCTTCACCTTCCTTGCCTTTCCGTGTAACCCGAACGCACCCCAAAACGAGTAAAAAAAGGGCAGCAACGGCACCCTGCTCCCCCCTCCCCCTTTCCCACCGTGTAGCACCGCGCTGCTTCGGGGAATCAGCGATGCCGTTTACTATCACGCATCCGCCTGACAGAGCGGAGCGAGTTGAGGGCGAGCCATTTTATCGCTTAGCGATGTATACACTACTGGCATCCGCCGCGGACATCGCGCCAGCCACGTCGAACTTGACCTTTCAGCTCCGTGCGTTCGACGTGCTTCCTCCGTGCGACGCTGTTGGTTTGCTATCTGGCGTCGACTCAACAGGCCTTATTGTGTGGGGTGGGGCTCTTGCGTTTATAGAGTGGCTGGCGCAAAGTCCTCAGCGCCTAGAAGTGCGTTTGAGAGCCGCTGGCAGGGCAGAGGCTCACGTGATCGAGCTGGGATGCGGCTCTGGTATTGTATCTGTGGCACTGTGTGCTCTGCTGCGTGGTTTTGGTTTAGCAGATCCTGCGAAACGGGCGACCCCGCCTGCGGTTCGCTTGTGGGCGACAGACGGCAACCCCGAGTGTGTCTCGCTAACCCGGCGAAACCTAAGAGAGCAGTGCAACGCGGCGCAGATGCCGCACGTAAGGCTTGCTGCATCTGCGGCATTGCTTCGATGGGGCGATCCCCCAGTCATCCAGGATGCACTACAACGCCACCTTCACGACTCCGCTGCTGCGTCATCGATAACCATTGTCTCGGCCGATGTTTTGTACGACTCTGCTGCAGTGCCCCTTTTGGTATCCACTGTCTCTGAAATCACAAGTGTGTACAGTACGAGTGCCAGCCCAAGCATGCCGCCTCCCAACGTGGAGTGGTGGCTGGCGTACACCCCCCGAGGCCTAACGCGAGCTGGTAACGTCGCCATTTTTCAGTCACTTCTCGACGCCATAGCGGAGCGGTGGCCATACGACCTTTTCGACCTTCCAGCAGGTGCCGTGTCCACCGGCTTCGAGCACAGCCCTGATGGCGCAGTACCTGCACTATTGGGCTGCATACTCGTCATGCAGGTCACCTCCAAGGCTGGTCGGCGAGCGGGGCCCCATCGCTCAGGCTGAGGCGCTGCTGGGCTTTGGAGAGAGCAAAAGCGCTTTAAAGAGTGCGAACGGTGGCAGACGGCTGCGTCGCACTCTCGACAAAACTTCAGAGCGATTCAATCGGAGGGGGCGCCGGAGTTCTGCTCTGCAGAGGGATGTGCAGATGTCCTCGTATGATGCGAGCGCGCATGCATGCACGCCGATCCGAACGGACCTCTGCAAATCTCCAACGAGAAAAAGCACTGCCCCCCCCCCCCCCACCGCGCGCTGCCGTTGTGGTACGCAACGTACACGAGAAAAAAAGTGACATACCAAAGGTTCCCTGCACGGGGATTCTATCCTTCGCTGTCCTTCTCTCTACCCCGCTATCCACCTCACGTCGACAGAGAGGCTGCGCTCGCTGCCATCTGACATGTACGACTGCCGCCTTTTTTTCGTTTCCTATGGCTGCCCTCTCCGCTGTGAATTTGCAGCCAATTTCGCGTTTCCTCGGGCGCAGTGCCACAGATATGCGCCGCACTTCCCAGGCCCCTGCCCTTGACGGCGCGCTTTGGCTCGTCCCCTTTCCTCTCATCCAAAGTGCCCGTCTCCCTTCCCTTATCCGTTCGTCTCCGTAAGAACTGCGTCAGCTGGCAGACCTCATATTGACAGGACGTGCGTTCGCTTGGCTATCCGTTGGCGCCCCGCAGGTCGTTCCCCAGTGCTTTTCCGCGAATACCCTGTCGCTATCGACATCTCTGCGGTGCGCTGACCTCGCCTCTCCCGTGCGTATATATCCTTGAACGACCTTCGCAACGGGCGTGAAACTTTCGCCGAGAACAGCCAAGGGCGACGAAAGTGCAGTGGATTCGGGTGCTTCGCCATCTTCAGCGGCTACCTATAAAACGCTCCCAATTTGGACGGAGATTCGACAGAGAATCCTAACAGCACCACAGTGCCGCGCAGACCTGGAAAAACCCCATAAGGGCTGACAAAGACCTCTGCAACATAAAGTGACGCCAATGGTGCTCAGGTGACTTGTGTGTCGCTTCTGGCTTTCTGCCTTATTTCGCCCATAGAATATCTGTGTCACGGAAGGATTCCCTGCAACAAGTGCCCGAGGCGTTATCCCAACCATGGGCGCCATGACGCAGACGCTCATATATGAAAGCTAAACAAGGAATAACCGAAGTAACCATCGCATGTTGCACTGACACTTCCCGGTCCATAAACACCACCGTATTGGACGACTCCGCCTTTAGAGCGGGTCTGGCAGGAGGCGCTCTTTTTTCCTTGCTCTTGCCGCTACGTCGAGCCCTCTTTCTGCACAATGATGCCCATATCGAGCTTCCCTCGAACATGCTCGAATATGTGCACGACTCACATAGTACACATCACGCGGGCCTCTTTTTTTTTTTACTCCTGCTGGCGGAGGGCATTCTTTGCCGGCAACGCCACTCTCTCATCTAAGAGGCGTCCCGTTCCCGCTCTGTACAAGTGCTCGTATCACAGAAGTGCACTGTTCTTTTGCAGTGGTGCGCGCTTTCCAGCATTTGCGCTTTTTCTTTTCGAGGAGGCGAGCGTGCCCGATATAATTTTGCGCTCTCTCCACCGTCATCACCACTGCACACCCGGCACCACGAGGCCTGCCCTCTGCTCTTGTTTTCTTTCGGTCGTAAGACTCCTGTGTTCCTCAACCCTCGTGTCCCTTTTTTTCTGATACGAACGTGGGAGCACCATAACTCAAAGGGCATGCGGGTGCACAAGGCAGCTTGTCCCGGACGCACACGCAACCGTGGGAGGGCCGCAGCACCCCTTTTCCCCTTCTCCGTTTTTCGTATTCTTTTCGTTGCTGACTTCAATTGCCTTCCCGTCTCCTCTCCTTTGGGCACCCCACCTCGCCTTCTCGCAATCCCGTGACAGTGACTCGCGCATCGCTCGCGAATGGAGGTATTCCCCCCCCCAAAAAAAGAACAGTGGCAGTGGGCCTCTCGCATATACGACATGCCAAAGTCATTCGAGCGGAAAATGCGAGAACCTCTAGTACCACATGAAGAACTTCACGGCAGTCCAGAGTCGCGGACGTCTCAGTGTCTAGGGATCGCAGAACTCACAGAACAACGCCCCCCAGATGACAAGAGAACACCCCAGAGAGTGGCACCTCATGGCCCCAGTCGCACCCTGCCCCCCTCTCTCTGCGCGTCGGTGGGCGGGCCGCTGCAGCCGCTCCCTCCGTCCCCCTCTCCTTTGGCGAACCACTTCTTATGCGCGCTCGGGGTGTCACGCCCGCCGCCTGCGGGATGTGGGAGCGCTGCATTGCGGGCGGTGGCGGCGCTTAGAGTCGGCGTGACGCGACGTCTGCGCGGCCCCTGGCAGTAAGCGCGTTTGTGCGGGTGTGCGTGGCAGGTGAGGTGTCAGCGTGGCTGGCGCGAATCTCACGCGGCCGTCGCACCACGTACTGCTGAGGGGAAGCTGGCGCCCGATGTAGGGGGGAGAGGAGGCGCGTGCAGCGGCGACGTGCCGCGCGGGACCTGCCGGTGACCGAGCGGAGGCGATCGCGTGCGCTCTGCATGACACGGAAAAAGGTCACCTTTAAAGCAAAACATAGGCGTCAGAGGTACGGAAGGGCGGAGAACAGAGGACGTCTTGTTCTGCACTCGTTCTCCTCAATGGACGCATATATATATATATCTTGGCTCACTCTTTTTGCCTGTTGGTCACTTCCTTCAGTCGTCATTGTCTGTGTGATGCGCTTAATCAGGAATTTTTTCGTCCAGTCACTCAAAGCCCGTTGCTTTGTTTCTTTCGCGTTTCACCGTCTTTGCCCGCCTCCCGCCGCGGCTTGCCAGCGCATTCACAGGCGCTCGCTCCTTCCTTCACTGAGGACATCATGTGTGCAAGTGTTACATGATGCTTTGAGAAATGTGCATGTTCGCATGTGCGACGCAACAGTGGTGGCCAGGTTGACAGGAAGTACGCCGTGGTGCCATGACGCGCTTCTTCTTCATGCCGTGCGGCAAGGGCATGCTCGAATACGAAAGCAACGTGCCGATTTTGCGGCTCTCTTTACCATCTTCACACCCGTTTTTCTCCTCTCTCTCCTCACATCCCCAACAACTTCTCGGGGCACCCTCGACAACACCGCGGTCATGCTGGGGTGCCGCAGCGCACTCCCTTCCCTCCATCGGAGCACCCCTCCCTCCTTCTCTCCCCCAGGGGCACAGACACATCGTCTACGCTGCTATCATTTTTTTCCTTGTACATGCCAGTGCACATAGCGGCAGCAAACAGTCCGCTTTCACGATCAGATACAACCCTCTCTTCCTCGTTAGAGGTCGAGCCGCGTTCCCATTGCCTGCCGCGTCTCTTGGCGTGCCCAGCCGATCGAAGGGAATCGCTTGACCCTTTGCATCCCTGCCCGCTCACTAAGTATTGCCCTCGTCGTCTTCACAGCGACATCACACGACAACACCAGCATGCAGAAGAAAGAAAAAGCCGAAAAGACTCCACCCATTGTGCCTCCGCCCTGCATTCCCAACATCTCATGGACCGCGTCTGACAATGATTTTTTCGTACTGAGAGTTGCGGAAGGCTTACGCTCTCTTTGCACAAGGTCCCCTGATAAAACGGAAACTAATCAAAAAGCGCTGCAAGCCACAGGCGAGAGGAGCCCCACCTCGTCAAAGAAACAAGTAAGGCCGGCAAAGGCTGCCACACTTCTCGCGTTTGGCATTCACGGCCCTTTGCGGCGATGTGGCACTCAAGGCGCACGTCTACGTGCCGCACACCGTCCCCTCAGCGCCCTAATCACACTAGTTGTTCTCATTATCCTGCTGTGCAACTACGCCAACGAATACAGTATCGATAACGCATGGCAGGCAGCACAGAGAAGTTCGCTCTTGCCTCAGGGAGGACGTGCACCAAGGTTGTCAGAGGCCTACTCTGTGCTGGTGCGGCACGAGGATGCGATAGAGCGGCTAACGCTCGAGCAGCGTCGCTTGGCTTTGACTGAGGTAGGCGACAGGATTCGCCTGGACTGTGACCAGCTGCCTTCATGGACGCTGCGCGTCATCGACGAGAACTGCACGATGTGCTTCGATAGTGTAACATACCGTGCTGCGGCCGCTGGGGGCTCAGAGGCCGTGACGGAGAGGCAGCCAAATCAGATGGCCACGGAGCATCCCGTCTTTGCCACGACATCTGCACCGCTGGGTCTTATTGGGCCCATGCTGTTTGCGATGGCAAGTGTGACGGACGATGTGGATGCTGCAGCGGAACTGGCGCTGTGGCCGTGGGTACAGCAGTCGTATGCGCTCCAACGCAGCTTCAATATCGACGTGCAGTGGAAGAGCAGGACGGAACCACCGCCGCGCCACTTAATTGTCATGGGCATACCCTCGACGGACCAGCCGAAGCGCTACCCGCTACGAGATGCGCAGCGTGCGACGTGGCTGACCTATCGTGAGGTGGCGCGCAGCGAGAACAACTTCAACGGCGCGCTCCTGGTGCTCTACGTGTATGCTGCTGCAGAGCGCCCTTCTGAAGACTCGACGGGCAATGCAGTGAACTTGACGCAGCTGGCACCAACGGTGAGCGAGTACGCCGCAGCGAGCGCACAGCGGCTGGCGGCGGAGCTCAGAAGCACTGCGAGCGTACCCACATATGCGCAGCGCCGTGTGGTGCTGCAGGATGGGTGGCGCAGCATTCCCGACGGCAACGACGCTGTGTGGAAGTCGCCGTGCGCTGGTGTGACGACCTCTGTGGTGACTCCCGAAGCCGTTCGTAACGGGACTCTGCCGCTTGCGACTCTCTCCTCTGCGCTCTCACTGCCCGTGACGCCCACCTTCACATCAGCGGCCCAGTACGTGTGCCACGCCTCCACTGCCCTGTGGCAGGAGGCGTTGCGCCATCGCGATGCGTTATGGGTCGACTTTTTGGCAGACCGAAAGCCGACTACGAACAAAAAGATGGGCATGCCTAATTCGTGGGGTGTGCCGACAGAAGTGGGCATGAGCCAAAAAGTCGTCCTATGGCTGAACTACGCCTACACTGCGTTTCCTGACGTGCCGTACCTGATGAAGGGCGACGACGACATGTACCTGAAGGTGCCACAGTACCTCAGTGACCTACGCTATGTTCGAGGTGGATGGGAGAAACCGCGCAACTTGACGGCGACCATCCCGCATTCCGGCGTTGTCCCAACCACCCTGGCGCTCAAGGAGGGAGAGGTCTGCCAATATCGAGTGTGGTGGCGGTACGACTATAACAAAGTCGTGTTTGGCCACGGCCCCGGCTACGCGCTAGACCGCCGCCTCATCAAAGCGGTACTGAACCCCTTCGATAGCACTAACACTCGTGTGCTGAAGTTGTTGACACGACCGTACAACGAAAGCGCAGCAAACGAGTATCTGTCTTTGATGATGCATCACGAAGATCTCTTCGTCGCGAATCAGCTGCGAACGCGCCCTGATGCTATCAAAAACGTCTGCGCACAGCGTCCAATGTGCTACATTTCTGACAAACGTTCTCGTGCACATCAGGTCCTCCGACCTGCCACCTCCAAAGAGATCTGGACATGGAGCTCGACATTGATGCACTTCAGCGACGCAGCGATTCCTTACTATCTACACTACTTTTTCAAGAACGAGCACAAGGTAGCCGAGGAGGCCCGCTGGCTTCTAAGTCAGGGCATCACTGCGGGTGCCATTGATGCAAACGCGACACAGAACATGAGGGAGTGCGTTGCCTCAAAGCTGCCGAGAATGCTGACGGGCCTCAAGACTCCGCTTGATCTTCAATGGGTGCGAGGCTCTCCACGCACGGCTTATGTCGAAGCCGAGGGCGACGCTGTTGCAGTATATGACCTCCCCTATGTTAATGGCACCAGCAAACTTGTCGAATGTGTAATCGAGTCTGGTAAGTGATTCAGCCCGTTTTCTTTTTATCTCCTATTCGCCGAGTTGCTTTAGCACGTTTTCTTGCCTTCCCCATTAGGCCTTCCATGACGCAGGACGTGCAGCTCGTCATGAAACTTAACCTAGTCCGCCGCCAGGTACCGGTGCCACCAGAAGCGGCGGCTGGCGATTGCATCAGTTTTCCTTCAGAATTCCTTTGTACACGCTCCCTACAAGTAGTCTCGCTCTGTCTCACGACCGAAGCCCCTCTTTCCTATCTCTCGCATCTTTGACGTGTTACCGTGGAACGGATCAAGGGGCATTCCTGTTGCAGATAGCACGCACTGCGGCAGGTCGGCGCCGCCGACTACTTTCCTTCTGCGTTTCTTCCCTCGCTACACCCGTATCCTCTGCCGCAGCTTGATGAGCCGAGATACTTCCCACGAAAACAAAAACACCCTTTTAACGAGCGCTCCACGACCTTTCCACCCCTCATGACGAAAAGGCTATTACTGACACTTCCTCGCATCCGCGATTTGCGTTCTGCAGGTGAGTACCAAAAACCCGAACCACTACCGTGCGCGTTGACAGTGCCTCGAAGAACAGAGGGCCAACCATTATCGAACAAAATGCCACACAGCGATTTTTCGGCACCTGTGCAAACGTGTGTGAGCGTGCAAGGAGGTGATACCGCGCTCACTAACGGGGTAGAAAAATAAATACAACAGCGTGTGTGCATGAATGAATTGAGCTATGAAAGTGGCTCCCTTCACACGCATCCTTATTCTTCTATGCCTGCGGATTGCACACAAACCGCGACTTGCCGGAGAGATGACCCTTTCAGCCTTTATGCGCCCTTTTCCTGTATATTTCACGAGTCTACAAGCAGTACCCGTCATTATCGCACAACGATGCCTCTTAACATCAAAACAACGGACGGGTATGGCGCACACAAGCGCAACAAGACCCTTCGGCAGCTCAAGGCGATGAGCATCATCGACGAGGAAACGCTCCACAAGCGAGTGCGTTCATCGCTGGCACAGGAGGGAAACGGCGATTTCTGACACTACCGCTAATGGAGGTTCCGAGCAGCCACGGTCATGAGCGTGTCCACAACACCATCCAGGTAGAGCCACACCATCGACCCTACCCGTTTACAGCGAAAACGAGACAGGCAAAGCCGGCAAGGTCCACGATTCTCGATTCGATATGAGGAGATGCCCAGCTCAAGGAAATCAGCAAGGCTTCCATGCCTCCGCAACCTTTCACCAGCTCACCATTGTCGAGAAGACACTTACGGTCTACACTATTTTCTCAGGTAAAACCAGCAGGTTGACACTTCAACTCCCATACTTGTTGACGAATATTCCCACCTCTAACCACACGCACGGCCACAACTAGAATGTCGTGAACCGCCTGTATTGCACTCTGCCGACTTATAAAAAGCACGGATCATGCGCTTGCAATACCCCCCATACTCCCGACTGGGGTACTACGGCCGCCCAATGATCAACCCCTGGAGATTAAAGCAGTACTCATACTCCGAGAAGGAAACGAGGCCACAGAGATGAAGGAGAGAACAGCAAAGTTCTTTTGAGAAGGCAATGTGGCCAAAACTCCACCGTGCGAGGTTAGAGCGTGTCGGGTAATGTAGGGTGCGCTTGCCAATCGGACAGCAGAGCTCGATGCGTTTATGCCCCGCCAGATGGGGCGGAGGTAAACCGGAGGCCCGGCTCGCCGACCAGGCTGCACAGCACCGGACACGCGTGGACGCCACCTTGTGCGCGGGATGATGACTCTACCTCTCCCCCTGCGTTTCCCATCGTCTTTCCTGCACACGCATGGGTGCTCTGCACGCAAACGGTGGATACCTGGTGAAGCAGCGAAGCCCTCTCGCCCTCCACGCCACCATCGCCTTTCACACAATAGTTTCGGGGGAAAAAACGCCCACCCGCCCGCCCAGGAGGTTGCTGACAGGCCCCCGGTAGCGGCAGTGAGGGTGCCCGTCGAAGCTGCTGTCTGTCCCGTAACGATTGGCTGCGCCGTATTCCTAAATAGTTTGTGTCTTTTCGTTGAACTCGTAACTGCAACCAGTGAGCGTCGATTCCTTCTGTGAGCAGTTGATTGCTTTCCTTATTCATAAGTAAATATGGCTGCGCCCAGTCAACGTGTTGCCATGCGGCTCCCTAGTTCCCCCCATCCTGTTAGGGAGCAGACGCGCCGACACCCCACCAGGCCCGTGAGTGGTGTTCGGGTGGCACTGCCTACACGGACTGCGCAGCGAGGGGCCCACCACTAAGTATAAGCGCACTCGCGGGCGGAGCCCGTCTGCACCTCTTTCCCGTCCCGCGAGCAGCCTAATGTCTGTGTGTGCTTTCTCCCATAAAACGATAGTGGCGTGCTCTGTCGACCAGCGTCCCCGGCGGCGTGTCCCCACGCGCCGTGAGGGGGACGAGGGCTGGTCCTGGCCAGAAGTCTGCTTACAGGAGAAGTGAGACCCGCGAGCGCAGCGAAGCCGCGGCGAGATTTGCTCCCCAAATGTGGAGGGGGGCTGTTCAAGCGCATGCGACTAGCAGGAGCGTCAGCCACCTACATCACGTTCTTCTCCTCCCCTCACGCTTTCTCGTCTCACACACATCACAGTCGCCCGACATTTAGGGTTAGGGTTAGGGTTAGGGTTAGGGTTAGGGTTAGGGTTAGGGTTAGGGTTAGGGTTAGGGTTAGGGTTAGGGTTAGGGTTAGGGTTAGGGTTAGGGTTAGGGTTAGGGTTAGGGTTAGGGTTAGGGTTAGGGTTAGGGTTAGGGTTAGGGTTAGGGTTAGGGTTAGGGTTAGGGTTAGGGTTAGGGTTAGGGTTAGGGTTAGGGTTAGGGTTAGGGTTAGGGTTAGGGTTAGGGTTAGGGTTAGGGTTAGGGTTAGGGTTAGGGTTAGGGTTAGGGTTAGGGTTAGGGTTAGGGTTAGGGTTAGGGTTAGGGTTAGGGTTAGGGTTAGGGTTAGGGTTAGGGTTAGGGTTAGGGTTAGGGTTAGGGTTAGGGTTAGGGTTAGGGTTAGGGTTAGGGTTAGGGTTAGGGTTAGGGTTAGGGTTAGGGTTAGGGTTAGGGTTAGGGTTAGGGTTAGGGTTAGGGTTAGGGTTAGGGTTAGGGTTAGGGTTAGGGTTAGGGTTAGGGTTAGGAGTTAGGGTTGGGGTTAGGGTTAGGGTTAGGGTTAGGGTTAGGGTTAGGGTTAGGAGTTAGGGTTAGGGTTAGGGTTAGGGTTAGGGTTAGGGTTAGGGTTAGGGTTAGGGTTAGGGTTAGGGTTAGGGTTAGGGTTAGGGTTAGGGTTAGGGTTAGGGTTAGGGTTAGGGTTAGGGTTAGGGTTAGGGTTAGGGTTAGGGTTAGGGTTAGGGTTAGGGTTAGGGTTAGGGTTTAGGGTTAGGGTTGAGGGTTAGGGTTAGGGTTAGGGTTAGGGTTAGGAGTTAGGGTTAGGGTTAGGGTTGGGGTTAGGGTTAGGGTTAGGGTTAGGGTTAGGAGTTAGGGTTAGAGTCAAGGTTGAAGTTAAGGTTAGAATTAGGTGATTAAAGTTAAAATTAGAATTTAAGGTTAAGATTAAAGTAAGTTAAAATTAAAATTAAAATTAAATTAAGATTGAAGTTGCGGTTTTGAGTTAGAGTTAGAGGTTAGGTTAGGGTTGGGTTAGAATGAGGATTGAGTTAGAAATTAGAGTTCAGTGGAGTTAAGATTAAGAGTTTAGAAGTTGAAATTAAGAGGTAAAATTTGAAATTAAATTAAAATTAGAAATTTAGAGTACATTGAAATTATAGAAATTAGAAATTAAATTTAAAATTTGAAATTAAAGTTTAAAATTAAAGTCAGAATTAAGATTACAAGATTAAAGTTAAGGAATTAAAATTTAAAAGTTAAGAAGTTAGGTCAGGTGGAATTAAATTAAAATTTGGGTCAGAATTTAAGTTAAGATGAGATTAAATTAAAATTAAAATTGAAGTCAAATTTAAGAATTAAAATTTAAAAATTTCAAATTAAATTTAATTTGGTCAAATTTAGGTAAAATTTAAGTCAGATTTAAAATTGAAATTTAAAATTAAAATTA